>NW_026694208.1:0-13946 GCF_021218885.2 Marmota monax | reverse complement strand
GTCTATTGATGTGGTGAATAACATTTATTGATTTCCGTATATTGAACCAGCCTTGCATCCCAGGGATGAATCCTACTTGATCATGGTGTACAATTTTTTTGATATGTTTTTGTATCCGATTCGCCAGAATTTTATTGAGGATTTTTGCATCTAGGTTCATTAGAGATATTGGTCTGTAGTTTTCTTTCTTTGAAGTGTCTTTGTCTGGTTTAGGTATCAGGGTGATGTTGGCCTCATAGAATGAATTTGGAAGTTCTCCCTCCTTTTCTATTTCCTGAAGTAGCTTGAAAAGTATTGGTATTAGTTCTTCTTTAAAGGTTTTGTAAAATTCTGCTGTATACCCATCTGGACCTGGGCTTTTCTTAGTTGGTAGTCTTTTTATGGTTTCTTCTATTTCCTCAATTGATATTGGTCTGTTTAGGTTTTCTATATCCTCCTGACTCAATCTGGGCAGATCATATGACTTAAGAAATTTATCTATGCCTTCACTATCTTCTAATTTATTGGAGTATAAGGATTCAAAATAGTTTTTGATTATCTTCTGTATTTCTGAAGTGTCTGTTGTGATATTGCCTTTTTCATCCCTTATGCTAGTAATTTGAGTTCTCTCTCTTCTTCTCTTCACTAGCATCACTAAGGGTCTGTTGATTTTGTTTATTTTTTCAAAGAACCAACTTTTAGTTTTGTCAATTTTTTCAATTGTTTCTTTTGTTTCTATTTCATTAATTTCAGCTCTGATTTTAATTATTTCTTGCCTTCTACTTCTTTTGCTGTTGTTTTGCTCTTCTTTTTCAAGGATTTTGAGATGAAGTATGACATCATTTATTTGTTGGTTTTTTCTTTTTTTAAGGAATGAACTCCAAGCAATGAATTTTCCTCTTAGAACTGCTTTCAATGTGTCCCATAGATTCCGATATGTTGTGTCTGTGTTTTCATTTATCTCTAAGAATTTTTTAATTTCCTTCTTGATGTCTTCTATAACCCATTGATCATTCAGTAACCTATTGTTCATTCTCCAAGTGATGTATGCTTTTTCCTTCCTTCTTTTATTGTTGATTTTCAGTTTCATTCCATTATGATCAGATAAGATGCATGGTATTATCTCTACTCCTTTATATTGTCTAAGAGTTTCCCTGTGACATAATATATGATCTATTTTTGAGAAGGATCCATGTGCTGCTGAGAAAAAAGTGTAACAGCTTGATGTTGGGTGGTATACTCTATATATGTCAATTAGGTCTAGGTTATTAATAGTGTTATTGAGTTCTATAGTTTCTTTATTCAACTTTTGTTTGGAAGATCTGTCCAGTGGTGAGAGAGGTGTGTTGAAGTCTCCCATGATTATGGTATGGTGGTCTATTAGACTCTTGAACTTGAGAAGAGTTTGTTTGACGAACATAGCTGCACCATTGTTTGGGGCATAAATATTTATGATTGTTATGTCTTGTTGGTGTATGGTTCCCTTAAGCAGTATGTAGTGTCCCTCTTTATCTCTTTTGATTAACTTTGGCTTGAAATCTATTTTATTTGATATGAGTATGGACACGCCTGCTTATTTCCGAAGTCCATATGAGTGATATGATTTTTCCCAACCTTTCACCTTCAGCCTATGTATGTCTTTTCCTATCAAATGCGTCTCCTGTAGGCAGCATATTGTTGGGTCTTGTTTTGTGATCCATTCTACTAGCCTGTGTCTCTTAATTGGTGAGTTTAAGCCATTAACATTTAGGGTTATTATTGAGATATGGGTTGTTCTTCCAGCCATATTTGTTTATTTATGTTACTAAACATGGTTTGTTTTCCTCTTTGATTATCCCCCCCCCTTTACTGTCCTACCTCCCACTGTTGGTTTTCATTGTTATTTTCCATTTCCTCTTCCTGTAATGCTTTGGCGAGGATGTTTTGAAGAGATGGTTTTCTAGCTGCGAATTCTTTAAACTTTTGTTTATCGTGGAAGGTTTTAATTTCATCTTCCATCCTGAAGCTTAATTTCGCTGGATACACAATTCTTGGTTGGAACCCATTTTCTTTCAGTGTTTGAAATATGTTATTCCAGGATCTTCTAGCTTTCAGAGTCTGTGTTGAAAGATCAGCTGTTATCCTGATTGGCTTATCCCTAAATGTAATCTGCTTCCTTTCTCTTGTAGCTTTTAAAATTCTCTCCTTATTCTGTATGTTGGGCATCTTCATTATAATGTGTCTAGGTGTGGATCTCTTATGATTTTGCACATTCGGCGTCCTGTAGGCTTCTAGGATTTGGGATTCTGTCTCATTCTTCAAGTCTGGGAAGTTTTCTTGTATTATTTCATTGAATAGACTGCTCATTCCTTTGGTTTGGAGCTCTGTACCTTCCTGTATCCCAATGACTCTTAAGTTTGGTCTCTTAATATTATCCCATATTTCTTGGATGTTCTGCTCATGGTTTCTTAACAGTCTTGCTGAGCTGTCTATGTTCTTTTCCAGTTGAAATACTTTGTCTTCATTGTCTGATGTTCTATCTTGTAAATGTTGTACTCTGCTGGTAGTATTCTCCATTGAGTTTTTAAGTTGGTTTATTGCTTCCTGCATTTCTAGGATTTCTGATTGTTTGTGTTTTATAACCTCTATCTCCCTGTATAGTTGATCCTTTGCTTCCTGGATTTGTTTGCGTAATTCGTTGTCGAAGTGATCTTTCATTGTCTGATTTTGCTGTTTAATGTCTTCCTTGATACTCCAGATCATCTGAAGCATGTATATCCTGAATTCTTTATCTGACATTCCATCTGCTACAGCTGTTACCTCTTCTAAAGTTGCGTTGACCTGCATTGCTTGTGGTCCTTTCTTTCCTTGTCTTTTCATACTGCTTGCGTATCTTTCCTGCAGGTGCGGGCGGCGGCTCTGCTCTCTCCTTATTCCAATTGGGGTGTCCTGGCTACCACGCCGGCAGGTCACTGGGCCTGTTCTGGGAGATGGCGGCGGCTCTGTTCTGCCCCTACTCCAATTGGGATGACGAGTGTACCACGCTGGCAGGCCACCGGGCCTGATCCGCCAGTCGGTTGCAGGTTTGCCTACCCTGCAGTCGCGGGCGGCGGCTCTACTCTGCCCCTACTCCAAATGGGGTGACGTGTCTGTCATACCGGCAGGCCACTGGGCCTGTCCCGCTGGTCGGTCGCAGATCTGCCCACCTTTCGGGCATGGGTGGAGGCTCTGCTCTGCCCCTACTCCAATTGGGGTGTCGTGACTACCCCGCCTGCAGGACGCTGGGCCTGATCCTGGCACGGGCGGCGACTCTGCTCTGCCACTACTCCAATTAGGGTGGTGTTTGTACCACGCCGGCAGGCTCCTGGGCCTGAGCCTGATCCGCCGGTCTGTTGTAGGTCTGCCTACCTTGGGGGCGCGGGCGGCGGATCTGCCCTGCCCCTCCTACCACGCCTGCGGACCCCTGGGCCTGATCTGCAGGTTGATCACTGGTCTGTTCACCCTGCGGGCACGGGTGGCGGTTCCGCTCCGCCCCCACTCCAATTGGGGTCACGTGACCACCACACCGGCAGGGCCTGATCCGGGCATGGGAGAAGGATCTGCTCTGCCCCTACTCCAGTTGGGGTGACGTGTGTACCACACTGGCAGGCCACTGGGCCTGACCCGCTAGTCTGTCACAGGTCTGTTTACCTTGCAAGCGTGAAGGGCGGCTCTGCCCTGCCCCTCCTACCACGCCCATGTACCACTGGGTCGCGGGTCTGCCCACCTTGCGGGTGCGAGTGGCGGCTCCGCTCCGCCCCCTCTCCAATTGGGGTCACGCGGTCACCACGCTGGCGAGCCGCTGGGCCTGCTCCGGGCGCTGGCGGCGGCCCGGCTCCTCCCCTCTGGCTCGACGACAAATTGAGGAGACTCGGGTGACTGTGCCTCACCCCCCCACCAGGAGACCAACTGCTTATGTCACCACTGGTATTGATGAAGTTCTCTCCTCTGCCGCTTTCTGCTGACATCAGATCTCTGCCATGTTGGTATCCTATGCGAATGGCAGCATTTCGTTCCCCTTGCCGGGCAACCAAAGCAACGGGTGAGTCTTGACCGGCCCTCAGCAGGACCCGGACCGAGAAGCAGTTTCCGCGGGCTCCTAGCCCCGGTCCAGGGAAGTTCCGGGAGCCGGAACTCGGCCGCTCCGTGCTCGGTGTAAGGTTCTATAAGTGTAAGCTCCAAGAAGCAGTCCCCGCGGGCTCAGTTCCGGGAGCCGGAATTCGGCTACTTAGTGCTTGGTGTATACTCTGATAGGAGCAGGGTCCAAGAAGCAGCCTCCGCAGGCTCTGCAGCCCTGGGCCAGGGTGGTTCCGGGACGGTTCCGGGAGCCGGAACTCGGCTGCCCCGCGCTCGGTGTTCGCTCCGATAAGGTCAGGTTCTAAGAAGCACCCAGGCGCTGAACCCTAGCAATCTGTCTGCAAGCCGCAGGCGAATTGCAGCCTGAAATTACCTGATCTATGGCTGAATGAGCTGCGGTCAGTCGAAAACAGGGAAGGTGACGTCAGTTTACCAACATGGTGGTTGCTGGCCTCCTCTGTGGTCTGACCAGTGTGGAGAACCGAGATGGACCGCTTCCTTCCCCCGTCTCGAACCCAGAATTCAGCCCTGAGTACGGTGCTTGCGCGGCTGGCAGAAACTGCAGCGCTGTAACCCTGCGTCTCTATCCCAGCGCGCGCTGCAGACTCTAGCCGCGGGGCGATTTGCTGAATAAGCAGTGTTACCCTCCGTGCAACAAACCTCTCGCGTTTGAGTCCCCGTAGCCGATCCTCGTGCGATGGAAATCCTTCCTCCAGGTTCCGGAGCACCCCACTATTGCTGGAAATTCCTAACAAGATATCCTTTAGCCGTCCTGACTTGTCATACTCCCACACAGTGAAGCAGCACACGGGGGCAATGCACTCCCCTCGCCGCCATCTTCCTTCTTCTGGAATGGAATCTTAAAGAGGATATGAGACAGCAAATTCAAACAATGAAAGAACACATTGAAAATGCATTACATAAACAGGTAAAAGAAGCAAATAAGCATCTTTATCAGGAGATAGAGATTATAAAAAAATCAAACAATAATTCTAGAAATGAAGGAAACTATAAACCAAATTAAAAACTCAAATGAGAGTATCACTAACAGAGTGGAGCAAGTAGAAGCCAGAACGTCAGATAATGAAGACAAAATATATCATCTTGAAAAGAGTCTAGCCAACTCAGAAAGGCTGGTAAGAAACCATGAGAAAAACATCCAAGAGATATGGGATAACATAAAAAAACCAAACTTAAGAGTCATCAGGATAGAGGAAGGTATAGAGGTTCAAACCAAGGGAATGAGCAACCTGCTGAATAAAATAATTATAGAAAACTTTCCAGAAATAAAAAAGGAAATGGATGTACAAATTGTAGATGCATACAGGACACCGAGCATACAAAATCACAGTAGACCAACACCAAGACACATTGTTATGAAGATATCCAATATACAGAACAAAGAGAAAATATTAAAAGCTACAAGAGAAAGGAGGCAGATTACATTCAGGGGTAAACCTATAAGGTTAACAACGGATTTTTCATCACAGACACTGAAAGCGAGAAGATCCTGGAACAACGTATTTCAAACACTGAAAGACAATGGATGCCAACCAAGAATTTTGTATCCAGCAAAATTAAGCTTCAGGTACGACAATGAAATAAAAATCTTTAATGATAAACAAAAGTTAAAAGAATTTGCAGCCAGAAAACCAGCACTGCAAAGCATCTTGAGCAAAACACTACACGAGGAAGAAATGAAAAACAATAACAAAAACCAACAGTGGGATGTACCTCAGTAAAGACAGAGGGCGGGGGGAAAGCTAATCATAGAGAAACAAACCAAATTTAAAAAAAAAAGATAAATAATCAAACATGGCTGGAAGTACAAACCATATATCAATAGTAACTCTAAACGTTAATGGCTTAAAATATCCAATAAAGCGACATAGGCTGGTAACATGGATTAAAAAAACAAATCCAACAATATGCTGCCTCCAGGAGACACATCTGATTGGAATAGACATACACAGGCTGAAGGTGAAAGGTTGGGAAAAAATATACCACTCACATGGTCCTCATAAGCAAGCAGGGGTGGCCATCCTCATATCGAATAAAATCGACTTCAAGACTAAGTTAATCAAAAGGGATAAGGAAGGACATTATATACTGCTGAGAGCCACTGCCGAGTCTGTATGGCCCCTGGCATTTTGCCAACAGTATTGATTGACAGGTGAGGCATTACTATCCGCCTCTGCCGCAACTTTTGAGTTCTCGCACTATTTTGGAGTTCTCGTGGGGATATCCGGGGATTCCCCGAGAGTTCCCATTGGTTGGGGAAGTGCAGGAGGAGTGATTTCTGGGAGAGATATTTCCGGCTGGGGGTTCCTGGACAAGCCTCGTGGTGTTCAGGAGGATTCCCCAGGAGCTGTGTGAAGTGTTTTCCTGCAGTTTAAAAATAAAGTTTGTTCCTGCTTCAGTGGCTCGTGATTTGTGCCCAGCCAGTCTGCGGCATTTGGCGGCCCTTGCGGGGAACGTCTGAAGCTTTGGGGTAAGTGAAATTGCTTGCCCCTAAGGGAAGGCGAGAGAATGGGTGACCATTTTAAAAACCAATGTGTTCTTGTTTTGATATGTTTTGTGTTTGTTTCAAGCTGCCTATCCCTAGAATTTTCTCAGGCAGATTGGGAAAAATGGTTGGCTCAAGGTTTGAAGTTGTTCACCCCTGAGGAAGAGATAGAAATAGACCACAAATGCACATGTCAAGAAAATAGTCAAATTGATACAACGATTTTTTGTTCCATTTTTGTTTCATTCTGTTTCGGTTTTGTTTTGTGTTATCTTATTGGGTTGTGTTATCTTTATAACAGATTAGAAATTAGTAAAAAACAAACTGAAAGAGTGTTAAGTAAATTGTTAGAGGTTCAGACCATGGAGAAAGACATTTTAGATCAAGCAAAAGAGAAGGTCTCTCAAGCTAGTCAGACAGAGGAAGAAAATTTAAAGGAAGAAAGCTTAGAAGAGAAACAGCTATTAGGGAAAAAGCCAGAACAGGAGGCTGCTACTAACACCGTTCTATCACCAGAGGGCGTAATTCAACCAACAGCTCCCCCTATGGAGATAGCTGAGTGGCCCTCAAACCCCGTAGTTGATAGATGGGATCCTGAGACAGGACCTCAAAGATTAGCATGCCCTGTACTTGAGCAGGCAGGAGGGCAGCGAATTCACCGTGCTTTAGATTTCAAAACAGTGAAGCAGTTAAAGGAGGCTGTAACAACCTATGGTCCTCAAGCACTGTTCACTGTAAGCATGGTCGAATCCATTACCAACTTGGACATGACGCCAGCAGATTGGGCTAGTATGTGTAAATCTGTGCTAAATGGAGGACAATATTTGTTATGGAAGGTTGCCAATGAGGAATTTTGCAGGGAGACAGCTAGACGAAATGCAGCAGCCGGTTACCCTCAAAGAAATCTAGATATGTTGTTAGGAAAAGGACCTTATGAGGGTCAACGGCAACAAATTGAATATGATCCTGGCGTATACGCACAAATTGCTGTAGATGTGGTTAGGGCATGGAAAACTTTACAGGGACATGGAGGTTTACAAGGTCAATTATCTAAGGTAATACAAGGAACTAATGAAACTTACGCTGAATTTGTAGATAGGCTTATTGAAGCAGCTTCCAGAATTTTTGGGGATACAGAACAGGCAATGCCATTTATAAAACAACTGGCTTATGACCAAGCAAATCGTTGTTGCAGAGAGGTCATTAGACCATGGAGACATGAAGATTTAAACACATATATTAAATTATGTAGAGACATTAATGAACAAGGGCAAGTCTTAGCAGCAGTACAACAGGCTTTAGATGCCAGGCCAAAAACATGCTATAATTGTGATCAAACAGGACATTTTAAAAGGAGTTGCCCCATAGGAGGAGGGTTTAACAAAGCTAGATATCAAACGAATAGAATACCGGGTATTTGCCCACGATGCCGTAGAGGGAAACATTGGGCTAATGAATGCCGTTCTCAAACCACCATAGAGGGTATTCCGTTATCAAAAAAACAGACAAGGACCAAGTGTTTACCCACGATATCATGGAGAAAGGCATCGGGCTCCATTGCCAAAAAACGGACAGGGGGGCCCAATGCTCCGGGGCCCACGACCACAAATGTAGGGGCACTGGAGGAACCCAGAAACACCATGGAGGAACCCAGCAACACCATCAGGGTAGTGCCCAGGACACATTATCCATCAGATCTCTCATCAGACGAACCAGAGGAAGCGCAGGGTTGGACATCCGCGCCTCCGCCAGAGCAGTACTAACTCCAGAGATGGGAGTTCAAATCATTCCCACAGGAGTAAAAGGACCTCTTCCCCAAGGAACAGTAGGCTTATTGTTAGGACGCAGTTCTTCTACGCTAAAAGGACTTATGATAAGTCCCGGGGTAATTGATCCCGATTATGAAGGTGAAATAAAAATTATAGCTAGTTCTCCAAAGGGTATATCAGTAATTTCACCAGGAGATAGAATAGCACAGTTATTAATAATACCCAGCCTACATGATAAATTTTCCAGTAGTAGTATAGAAAGAGGTTCCAGGGGATTAGGCTCCACAGGTGTAGATTGGGCTATGCTGTCTTTAAATTTAGATTCTCGCCCCATGCTAAAACTAAATATTCAAGGACATGAATTTAATGGACTACTGGATACAGGTGCAGACCTTAGCATCATATCTTGTCAAGAATGGCCAAAACATTGGCCATTACAACAAGCCACTCAAACGCTTCGAGGCCTAGGAGTGGCAACTAATCCCCATAGAAGTGCAATGGTATTAGATTGGAAGGATCCTGAAGGATGTGAAGGAACTATACAGTCATATGTATTGGATCATCTTCCTATAAATTTATGGGGACGAGATGTCCTAGATCAATTAGGTTTGACATTAACAAATAACATCAATCCAAATGCGCCCACTATTAGGGCTAGACAAGGTTTCAGGAAAGAAAAAAGATTAGGAGAACAAGGCATAGCAGCACCAATTCAAATAGATCAGGGAATAAATAGACATGGACTGGGTTTTCAGAAGGGGTCACTGAGGCAATAAAAATTACTTGGAAATCAGATAGACCAGTATGGGTTCCTCAGTGGCCCCTGACTAAAGAAAAGATACAAGCAGCCCATGACCTGGTCAAACAATAATTAGCGGAGGGACATATACAACCTTCCGTATCTCCTTACAATACTCCCATTTTTGTCATTAAAAAGAAGTCTGGTAAATGGAGATTATTGCAAGATTTAAGAGCCATTAATAATGAGATGGTTATTATGGGACCTGCTCAATCGGGGATTCCGCAATTGTCTGCTTTGCTAAAAACCTGGTACGTTTTAGCTATAGATATTAAAGATTGTTTTTTTTCAATTCCAATTCATCCTGAGGATAGTCCACATTTTGCATTTACTATCCCTGCACTGAATCATGAAGGTCCTGATCAGAGATATGAATGGAAGGTACTCCCTCAAGGGATGGCTAACAGCCCAACTATGTGTCAAATTTATGTTAACAAAGCAATCCAGCCACTTAGAAATCAAAGTCCTAAACTACAAATATTTCACTATATGGATGATGTATTGTTAGCACACAAAGATAAAAACACATTGCTAGAATGTTATGCCACACTTACAAATTTATTAAAAAATTATAATCTAGAGATAGCAATAGATAAAGTACAATTAAATTTTCCAATTAATTATTTAGGAGTTCTATTATCCTCAACCATGGTCCGTCCACCAAAAATTCAAATACGAGTAGATCAACTCAAATCACTTAATGACTTTCAAAAGTTATTAGGAGACATAAATTGGATAAGGCCTTATCTAGGCATACCAACAGGAGAGTTGGGACCTTTATTTGATATCCTAAAAGGTCCATCAGATCCAAATTCACCCCGCATGTTAACGCCTGAAGCAAGAAAGGCATTAAAAATTATTGAAACATATATGGAAAATATGCATTTGGATAGAATTGATATAACTTTGCCTTTATTATTTATTGTAATACCAACAAAAAATATTCCTACAGGAGTATTTTGGCAAGAAGGTCCATTATTGTGGATACATTTATCTTATTCTCCTAACACTATTCTTACTAGGTATCCTGAGGCTGTAGGACAATTAATACTCAAAGGAATAAAAGCAGCAAAGGGAGTGTTTGGAATTTCTCCCAATAAAATTATTACTCCATATACTATGGATCAAATTGATGAGTTAGCTAATGAGTTAAATACTTGGGCAATAATCATGTGTAAATCTAATGTTTCATTTGATAATCACTTACCATCTAATCCTTTGTTGTCTTTTTGGTCATCGCATCCTGTAGTTTTTCCAAAAATTACAAGAAAAACCCCTATCATGAATGCTCCAAATGTATTCACTGATGGGTCAAATAATGGTACAGCAGCAGTAGTTACCCCTGATCAAACTTTTACATTTTTAGTACCCAAACAATCAGCTCAAAAGGTAGAGCTTAATGCAGTTTTACAAGCCTTTGTGATGTTTAAAGATTCTGTATTTAATTTATTCTCTGATAGTCAGTATGTAGTTAATGCTATAGTATCCCTTGAAGATGCTGGCAGGATTTCCCCTTCCTCTACTGTTTTCTCTTTGTTTTCTGCTATACAAAGTCTAATCTGGGACAGAAAAGATCCATTCTTTATAGGACATATCAGAGCACATACAGGATTGCCTGGAGCCCTTAGTTTGGGCAACGATTTAGCAGATAAAACTACACATGACATACATATTTTCTCTACACTAGAAGAAGCTACACATTTTCATAAAAGGTTCCATGTCAATGCTAATACTTTACAAAAGTGTTTTAAAATAACTAAGGAACAAGCTAGACAAATAATAAAACAATGTCAAAATTGTGTGACCTTTTTACCACAAGTTAATCTTGGAGTCAATCCTAGAGGACTGATACCTAACCATATTTGGCAGATGGACGTCACACACTTGCCACAATTTGGAAAATTAAAATATTTGCATGTTACAGTTGATACTTCTTCCAGATTTTTGATGGGCTCCCTTCATTCTGGAGAAAAAACTAAAGATGTTATAGCTCATTGCTTACAAAATTTTGCCACTGTGGGCGTTCCAAAACAATTAAAAACCGATAATGGTCCTGGTTATACGTCCACCTCTTTTAAACAATTTTGCTCATCATTTGGCATTACTCATATATCGGGAATTCCATACAATCCACAGGGACAAGGCATAGTTGAAAGAGCTCATCAAACTATTAAAATGTACTTACTAAAGCAAAAAGAGGGAATTGGAAAGGGGTATATGTCACCCAAAGATAAAGTTAAAATAACCCTTTTTACTCTAAACTTTTTAAATTTGGATTCCTCAGGGCTTAGTGCTGCGGAAAGGCATATGTGTCCAAAAAATGTACATAAGCCTAAGGTACTTTGGAAGGATATTCTAACAGACAATGGAAAGGTCCTGACCCAGTGATTGTCTGGAGTCGGGGTTCTGTTTGTGTTTTTCCACAGGGAGAACAGCAGCCGATTTGGATTCCAGAGAGATTAACTAAAGCAATTTCTACAGGCCAAAAGGAAGATGATTTGACTCAAATCCATAACAGCTGATATCCAGAACTCCAGTTTGGCTATTCTTACATCTGCGACAGTGATTAACCAGGATGCTTTTTTCAATATTTTATTATTTGCCTTTTCCCACATCATAAAGTTCTATTTTATTTTTGAGCTCATACAGACCTAGGTTAATGTTTTTCTGATCAGTTTTATTTTTTGACTGTGGAGTTTTTAAGCATTGCAATGGAGATTTCACCTAGGTAAAGCTACAAGGCCTTTACTACTGTCTTATGTGTTGTATATTATGTGTGCACACTTCTGTTTTGTGTTGTATGTCTGTATGTGCGTATGTCCATATATCATATATGAGGAGCGCTCATGAATAAATGGATCTGAATTTTTTTATTCACGTGATTTTAATGGTTTAATTTAGATTGGGTAAACAGCTGTTGAAAATTGTTTTAATATGTGAACAAATAAGCAGGTTAACAGATCTGTTTGTTTACTTTCACCTTTCCTTCTCATTATATTTAATAATTCTGTTCAGGATAATGTAAATTGTTCAAAAAATTGTTTTCTTAGTGCCTGTTGGAATGTTACATAATTTTTTTCTTAGCATCATTGCCAGAATTCCTATCTTCATCCCAGTGCCGGTGAAGACAAAGATAAAACCAAACTACAGCTTCTTCGATAGTTATCACAACAAACTGTAAAAACTGATGCATCAATGAATAATAACTCAACAAGTAATGTTCAATTAAGGAGTCGATTTACTTTGGGAGGAAATGGACATATTGACAGATTCCTCTGCTTTGAATTGCTTGCAGACCTTGCCTGGACTATGTATCACTTGTATGCATTGTGAACTATCTGTTGGTACAGCAAATTGTGGTAGTGCTTGTGTATTTTTGCTGATGGTGTCACCAGTGGTACAATTTTTCAAAGGAGCCCTCAATTGGCTTAGTGTCATGGCATTTTGCATCCTCCTCCCTTCTACTAATGATGGTCTAAAATTTGGGGGCCAACAGAGGTGAGGCAAAGAACCTCACCCCCCCACTGGTGCAAAGGCCTATCCACAAGTATGGCTGTATGCTGGACCAGTAGTCAGTGATGGGTATGATCCAATTGCAGTGGTACCAACCTAAGACAGGAGGCTGATGCCTAGAGGTCAGTTCATCCAATGACGGGTAAGGACCATATGTTGAATTGGACTGCCTAACAGGCACGGTCCCTAAGCCACATTGCTTGTTGTTTAATTAAACAAAAAGGGGGAGATGCTGAGAGCCACTGCCGAGTCTGTATGGCCCCTGGCATTTTGCCAACAGTATTGATTGACAGGCAAGGCATTACTATCCGCCTCTGCGGCAACTTTTGAGTTCTCGCACTATTTTGGAGTTCTCGTGGGGATTTCCGGGGATTCCCTGAGAGTTCCCATTGGTTGGGGAAGTGCAGGAGGAGTGATTTCTGGGAGAGATATTTCCGGCTGGGGGTTCCTGGACAAGCCTCGTGGTGTTCAGGAGGATTCCCCGGGAGCTGTGTGAAGTGTTTTCCTGCAGTTTAAAAATAGTTTGTTCCTGCTTCAGTGGCTCGTGATTTGTGCCCAGCCAGACTGCGGCAATATACTGTTAAAAGGAACCATTCACCAACAAGACATAACAATTACCAATATTTATGCACCAAATAAGGGTGCTGCGACGTTCATAAAACAAACTCTCCTCAAGTTCAAGAATCAAATAGACCACAACACAATAACACCTCTCTCACCATTGGACAGATCCTCCAAACAAAAACTGAATAAAGAAACTATAGAACTCAAAATCACAATCAATAACCTAGACTTAACTGACATATATAGAATATATCAACCATCATCAAGTGGATATACTTTTTTCTCAGTAGCACATGGATCCTTCTCAAAAATAGACCATAGGGCAACCCTCAGTAAATATAAAGGGGTGGAGATAATACCATGCATTTTATCTGATCATAATGGAATGAAACTGGAAATCAATGATAAAAGAAGGAAGGAAAAATCCTACATCACATGGAAAATGAACAATATGTTACTGAATGATCAATGGGTTACAGAAGACATAAAGGAGGAAATTAAAAAATTCTTAGAGATAAATGAAAATACAGACACAACATATCGGAATCTATGGGACACAATGAAAGCTTTTAAGAGGGAAATTCATCGCCTGGAGGTCATTGCTCAAAAAAAGAAAAAACGAACAAATAAATGAGCTCACACTTCATCTCAAAGCCCTAGAAAAGGAAGAGCAAAACAACAGCAAATGTAGCAGAAGGCAAGAAATAATTAAAATCAGAGC
>NW_026694207.1:0-4179 GCF_021218885.2 Marmota monax | reverse complement strand
TAATAACTCTGAGAGAAACAGTATTTCTACTGCTTGAATCTTAGGTCACAGAACGACAAAGCATGCAGCTTCCCTCTAGCCCACATCTTGGATTTCTCCATGTGTTCTGCAATTTAATTTAACCATGTGACCAAATGAAAATATTTTCCAATATATGATTGAAGGTTACTATCTTATTAAGAAAAAAAAAAAAAAAACATAGCAAGTCCTTGGGCAGACAACTCCATCCTAAAGTATCAATATAATATTTCCTCCTTTTTCTCCTTAATTGCAACTCATTAGAGGAAATAGTCCCTCTTTTGTTTAGTCTATGTCTCATAACTTATGCCATAAGAAATATTCTGAAGCTAAATATGACATTTTAAAAAATTTGCAGTGAAAAACCCTGATTTAAACAAGGGGAAGTCTGATACTCATATAGATTTCCTGATGACACTTGTTTTAGTTTTGGATATGGGTGGATTTCTTTCATTTATCTGTTTAACTTGTGTATATCATCCTGACTCAGTTTGGGTAAGTCGCATGATTCTAGACATTTGTTGATGTCTTCAATATTTTCTGTTTTATTAGGGTACAAATTTTCAAAATGATATATAATTATCTTCTGTATTTCTGTAGTGTTCATGGTGATATTTCCTTTTCAGCATGGATTTTAGTAATTTGAGGTTTTTCTGTCCTTCTCTGCATTAGCATGGATAAGGGTTTATCAAGTGCATTTATTTTTTTCAAAGAGCCAACTTTTCATTTTGTAATTTTTTTTTTTAAATTTTTAATTTATTTAAAAAAATAAATGACAGCAGAATGCATTACTATTCTTACTATATATGTACAGCACAATTTTTCATATCTCTGTATATAAAGTATATTGACACCAGTTCATATCTTCATACATGTACTTTGGATAACGATGCCTATTACATTCCACTATACTTGCTAATCCCCTGCCCCCTCCCTTCCCCTCCCACCCCTCTACGCTAACTAGAATTCATCTCTTCCTCCCATGCTCCCCCTCCCTACCCCACTATGAGTTAGCCTCCTTATATTAGAGAAAACATTCTGCATTTGTTTTGGAGATTGGCTAACTTCACTTAACATTACCATCTTCAATGCCATCAAATGCCATCCCATTTACCTGCAAATGCCACATTTTATTCTGTTTTATTGGTGAGTAAAATTCCATTGTGTATAAATGCCACATTTAAAAAAAAATTTATAATGCTCTTTAATGTGCGACATACAGCACAATACATGAGCCTTAGAACAAGCACAAGTGACAAGAGTGGTGGTCCCAGAGTCATCAACAGATCAATAAGCAATCAAGGAAGTTGCCAGCTTCAGGGTAGACAGACACACCCCTATGGTCCCAGCTGCCAGCCTCACCCCATCTCAAAAAAATTATAATTAAAATGATTGTGGAGAAACTCAGTGGTAGAGCACTCCTTGGTGAAATATGAACAAAGAAAGGGAGGAAAAAAGTTCAGAAGAGCCATTTCACCAATGTGTATCAAGAGCTGGAGTGGAGAGGCCTAAACTAACATACACAATATGTAATGAATAATTAGACACAAAAGACTTAAAATACAGGAAAATGGCATCTAACAATAAGAGAGATTTAACCCAGAAAAACATTTTGCTTTCAAATCTTCATGCTGATACAATGCTCCTCTCCAAGCCAGGGTGCATTTTGGTTACCTCTGAATAGATTAAAAAAATAATAATAATAATTGAAGGCATATACCATTTTCACATACCTACAGTGGTTATCTCAAAATAAATAAAAAAATGAAATAAAATAAAAATTTCTTCAAGTCTGAACAAGTTCAAATGGATATGAAACAAGCAAAGGTCTCACCACATTTCTACATACAGGGCTTTTCTCCAGTGTCATTTCTTAAATGCTGTTCAAAGGGACCTGGAAAATTGAAAGTGTTACTGCAATTTTTAAAGATAGAAAAAGGATTTTCACAGATGTGAATTCTTTTATGTCTTTGGAGAAAACTCTGAAAGCTGAATACTGCCCCACATGGCTTGTCTTCAGCATTTTCTACAAAATGAGTCCTTTCATACAACTGAACAAAACTAGAATGGCTGAACCCTTTATATTTCTTACTTACATAGGATTTATTATTTTTATTCCAAAACAATAGTCCCAGTCTTTAGGAAAAAAAATGAGAAAACTAGAAGATTTCCCACATTTTTCACATTCACAGGGCTTCTATGCATGAGTGTTTTCATATTTAAGAAGGAAAACGAAGCTTATAGAATGTAGCAAATCCCCCACATTCAGAGGGTTTGTTTTCCAAGGACCTGAACAGACACTTCTCAGAGGAGGACATACAAACAATCAACAAGTACATGAAAAAATGCTCACCATCTCTAGCAGTCAGAGAAATGCAAATCAAAACCACCCTAAGATGCCATCTCACTCCAGTAAGATTGGCAGCCATTATGAAGTCAAACAACAACAAGTGCTGGAGAGGATGTGGGGAAAAGGGTACTCTTGTACATTGCTGGTGGGACTGCAAACTGGTGCAGCCAATCTGGAAAGCAGTATGGAGATTCCTGGGAAAGCTGGGAATGGAACCACCATTTGACCCAGCTATTGCCCTTCTTGGACTATTCCCTGAAGACCTTAAAAGAGCGTACTACAGGGATACTGCTACATCGATGTTCATAGCAGCACAATTCACAATTGCTAGACTGTGGAACCAACCCAGATGCCCTTCAATAGATGAATGGATAAAAAAAAAAATGTGGCATTTATACACCATGGAGTATTACGCAGCACTAAAAAATGACAAAATCATAGAATTTGCAGGAAAATGGATGGCACTAGAGCAGATTATGCTTAGTGAAGCTAGCCAATCCCTAAAAATCAAATACCAAATGTCTTCTTTGATATAAGGAGAGCAACTAAGAACAGATCAGGGAGGAAGAGCATGAGAAGAAGATTAACATTAAACAGGGACGAGAGGTGGGAGGGAAAGGGAGAGAAAAGGGAAACTGCATGGAAATGGAAGGAGACCCTCATCGTTATACAAAATTACATATAAGAGGAAGTGAGGGGAAAGGAGAAAAAACAAGGGAGAGAAATGAATTACAGTAGATGGGGTAGAGAGAGAAGATGGGAGGGGAGGGGAAGGGAGAGGGGATAGTAGAGGATAGGAAAGTCAGCAGAATACAACAGACACTAGTATAGCAGTATGTAAAAACGTAGATGTGTAACCGATGTGATTCTGTAATCTGTATACAGGGAAAAAATGGGAGTTCATAACCCACTTGAATCAAATGTATTAAATATTATATGTCAAGAGCTATGTAATGTTTTGAACAACTAATAATAAAAAATGTGAAAGATATCACAAATCATTCCAGTTTCCCTGTTGCCTTCAAAGCTATTTCATTCACATTAAATGCCACATTTTTATCCATGAATCCACTGGAGGGCATGTAGGTTGGCTCCACAGTTTAGCTATTGTGAATTGTGCTCCTATAAACATTGATGTGGCTGTGTCACTGTAGTATGCTGTTTTTAAGACATTTGGGTATAGACTGAGGAGTGGAATAGGTGGGTCAAATGGTGATTCCCTTCCCAGTCATTTTAAAATTGGTTCTTTTGTTTCAATTTCATTGATTTCAGCTCTGATTTTAATTATTTCCTGTTTTTTTACTGCTTTTGATGTTGATTCTTTTTCCCCCCTAGGGCTTTGTGATGTAATTTTAGGTCATTTATTTGTTGACTTTTTCTTTTTTTAATGAATGAACGTCATGCAATGAACTTTACTTAGTGATGCCTTCATAGTGTCCCAGAGATTTTGATATGTTGTATCTGTGTTTTCATTTTCTTCTAAGAATTTTTAATCTCCTGTTTGTTTTTTTCTGCAATCCATTGTTCATTCATTAGCATATTATTTAGTCTCCAGGTTTTGAAGTAGCTTCTATTTTTATCATTGATTTCTAATTTCATTCCATTATGATCTGATAGAATGCAGGGTAGCATCTGTACTTTTTTGTATTTGGTAAGAGTTGCTTTGTGGCATAATATGTGGTCAATTTTATAGAACAATACATTTGTTGCTAAGAAAGTGTCTTTGCTTGTTGAAGAATGAAACATTATATATATATATATATATATATATATATATATATATATATATATATATATATATTCTAAGTTAT
>NW_026694206.1:0-3932 GCF_021218885.2 Marmota monax | reverse complement strand
ATATAAGCGCCCTTCCTTCTAAAGACACCCAACAGGATAACATGTGCGCTTTACTTTTTGATTTCTAAAACCATCACCACTGAACTTATTTCTGTTCTAACAAAAAAATCTTATAAATACCTTATATAGATGAGTTTCAGCCCTCTGATTTTATTTCCTTGATAATTAATAAAGTCCAAATAATGGATATGGTTTTCTGACATCTCTCCAGCACTAAATAATGTAAATGTACTAGACAGTTCAGATTTTCATGGGCAGATAGCTTACTAAATTAGAATCTAGTTGTCCTTGAGCATCTATATCAGAGTGGACACTTCAAGTCTCTGTGTAGGTAGGTGTAGCTGGGTGTTTTAACGTTTCCCATTTAAAATCCAGTTTTTTGGTCAGCATAATTCTATTCAAGGCAACTGAGCTGGGGGAGTTTCAGATTTTTTGGTAACCTCCATACCAGAAGTTCTGGAAGCCAATCACATAGATTTCTATTTCTTAATCTTGGAACCAGATGTCATAATTTTGGTATTTCATGTCATGGTAAAAATGTGGTTCCCATGGGAATAAGAAATGAGGACAAAGTATAATTTGAGAATGTCAATGTAATGACCACCATCAGTTGTTTCCCTTCTAAGAAGGAGGTCAGACTCTCTCATTCCAGCATGCCAGGAAAACATCAACCCAAGTAAAAGATTTGTCAGTGCTTTTCATTATATGTGTGCATTGGGAAAGCAAATTTCATTTCAAATTTAACTCAGTAGTAAGTAACCCACAAATCAACCTTCTGGCACATTTATGATAACTCTGTAGTGAATTTAGAGAGTTCATTTCTATAAATAGAATTTGGTCCACTTATGACCTGGAGATTTTCAATAGGAAATCCTGTCGTAGCAAAAGACCACCAGACCATTCACTTATTGGGTCAATAACTTAGCAAATATTTTTGAAGTGACCCAGCACGTGGTAAGTTGTAAGCTACTTAGTAGAAAATGAAATCATTAAGTTGCATTCCCTGTCCCTAAAGTGCACAAGTAATTTTTCTTAATGTTTAAACACAAAAAAATATTATGATATCAGAAAGAGATCCCCTGATTCTTGGGCCCTTCAAAGTGCAGAAAAGGGTGATGATGGCTCCTCACAGGGATGAAAATCTGTTGCTGAGCTGTTTGAGCAGTGGCTGGGGAAGTGGAACTGGGTGACTGAGCACCAACGTGGAGTTGCTGTACCTCCATACATGATGCAAATAGAGATGCAGATCCTAGACCAAGCACCTAATGCTCAAAGAATCTGAGTTAGGAAGCAGGAAAAGAAAGCAGGCTCAGGATGGGGAAGGGATGTCATAAATGAACAGGATATTGACATTAGTGCAGCAATAGCTGCTTTGTTGTAAGACAGGTCAGAGAAGCTTTGACTTCAAAGTTCTTACCCATAGGAAATTACTTTCTTCACTCATAAATTTATATTTTCTGGGTCTTCTTTGAAAATATCTCATTACTTATGTATGAGGATTAAATCCTGTAACACCTGATAGGCTATCTCATTGCTATTAAGTGAAGGAAGAAACCAGCAATGAAGATTACATTAAGAATAAATGGCATTTGTGATCAAAGTATGATGATTAGAGACATTTATCTGTCCAACTTCTGTTGAAAATCACTTTAATTATTCTTTCTCCCTTCATGCTTATAACACTTTGTCTGGTGTCATTTAAGGAATTGATAGTAAATGATTACCTTCAATAAGATGGTGTATGGATAAAAGTAAGATCGAATGTTGGATTTTCTTAGCAAGAACTGCTTTCTTGTTCTACACTAGATTTTTTTTTTTTACTGTGTGCAGGTGGTTTGTCTTTTAACCTTGAAGTAAAATTATTCCTGTATCTTTTGATTAAAATATCTCATCCTGTGCTCACGATGGATGTTCAATAATTAATATCTTTCTTGTCTCAGCTATTTAATTAAGGTGAAGACCAACATACAATTTGAATGACTAAAGTCAATGAATATCATGAATATCATTCCAATATGTTCTCTGCTAATTGTGAATAATTTCCCCATTCCCATGAAAGGATGTAACAGGTTGTCACACTGAGCCTACTTTAGGATAATTTTGGGAAATTGCTTTCTTCTTTCAAAGTGATACTCTTTTCCTGTACACACCTGCTAGGTAATTGTCAGGTTTTTTGTTTTTGTTTTTTGTTTTTTTTTATTTCCTTCCACAGAGAAAAAAACATCACTTTGTCTCCTTTCCCAGAGAAGTCCCAGGCAAGGATCACTGGACAGTGAGATGTGTAAATGACAAATATCAGAATCTTATCTTTGAGAAGTTAAGATGATAGGGCCTGATATAGAAATATAAATGGTGTCACTGAGTAGGTTAGAGGAGACGGAGACTGGCAAGGACAGACTGGGCCTGTTTAGGTTGAGGGCAAAGCATGCCTAAAGATAAAGCACTTGTTTCAGTGGACTCTGCATTTATAAAAATGTGAGAAATTAAAAACTTAAAGTGTTAATAGATCTTCCAGAACATATTTCTATATAGTTTTGTTCATCCTGATTTCTTCAGCTTCTTTAGCTCCTAATGCAAAATATTTTAAGTATTCTGGCATACTGTAGCTGTGCTGACACATTAGCTATCCATTTGAACCTTTTGGAGGAGAGACAGGGAATAAGTAGTTTCATTATTATCATTTTTAGTCAGAGATGTATGTCATTTTAAATAGCACATGTGTGGCCTGTGGGAGTCAGAGGGAGTCTGGGATGAGAAAGAAGAGAGGACCCCTTTTCTCTTGGCCACCAGGTACTTCTGTAGGGGAGCTGACCACGGGGAGTAAAGGTAGAACTTGGAAGGGGCTAAGAAGCCCTTCTGCTGCTTCCCTCACTATCTTCCATATCCCTAGTTTCTAGAATAGTTTTTAGAGTCAAGGGATAACTATTTTTAAGTTCAGAACCAATGTAGTCTAATAAATCATGTCTTTATTCTCTATCCTTAAATATATTGGTGTGAAAAGAGAGTTGGAGGTGGGAGAAATACATTCTCAGGTCATGCAGAATCATGCATGTGGAATAATTTCACAAGACAGCTCTAACTCAAATTCTAAAGTCCAATTTAGAGCTTTACTTTTTCTTATGTATTTTTCACTTTAAAATCGTTTCTCCTACTAGTAGTGCTCAAAGAAGATGAATTGCCTCTGTTACCTTTAGATTTAGACTTTAGATGTAGTTGTGATTTCTTGGCATGTTCCTCCTTTGCTAGAGACTTAATACTTTGAGAACAATTCAATTCAATTCTGTGTCTATGTAAGTGTTAGATATTACAAGAATATAGCACCAGCTAAGAGTGTGACTCAGGCTTTCTAGAAGCCTATAGTCTAATTGAAGGACTAAGTTAACAGATAAAATAATTATAGGACATTTAAAGCCTAATACATGAGAGTGATTTTATATAATAGTCAAGGAATTGAAATAGGGGAGAAATTAATGCAGGTATGTATAGTGAAAAAAAGATGCTAGGTTGAGATTAACCTGAGTTGGGGAACAAGTATGAATTTGTTTGTGGGGAGAGTGAGTTTAAAAAGCCTGGGAGCATCTAGAAGGAGATGCCAAGGGGAATTTAGGTTTATAGGGTCTGGAGTTTAGAACATAGATGGGAGCCAGTGATAAAGATTTGGGAATCATCAATCCAAGGAGATACTCAGGTGGATGATAGGGGAATGAATGAGGAGATCATTTAACAAGAATGTGTAGGATGAGAACACAAGAAATAAAAAGTTATATTCAGATTCACATGTACCTACACACATGCATGGGATGGGATAGTCGGTGCCTTTCTTCTTAATGATGCATGTCATATTTTTCTTCTAAGTAGGAAAACAGGATAGATTAGTGTTGCAGAAGTCAAGGAAGAAAAACATTTCAAGAAGGAGGGTGAAAAATAGTGAT
>NW_026694205.1:0-9997 GCF_021218885.2 Marmota monax | reverse complement strand
TGATTTTATTTCTTCTTTGATTTAATATTATCTAGACCATATGTATAAATTTATATAAACATAATTATACATATATAAATATAAATGCATATATATGTATATGTGTAGACACATATATATGTATATGTATATCATCCTCATTAGTCCTTAACAGCAAATAGGAAATGTGAATTTTTTTTCTATAGCTTTTAGAAGTACAGAAAAATTTTAGTCCATTTCATACTGAGTAGTCAAATACAAAATCAAAATCTATAAAGTTCACTTTCAGAAATGTTGGTGATATTTCAAGCCCTAGGACACAATTAGTTCAAAGTTCCATCCACAGCCTCTGGTGCTATTGTACTCTCCAGAGATATTTCTGTCTTTTCTCTTCCTTGTTTGTTTTTTTTTTTCTTGCATTTTAATTTTTATTGTTGGTTGTTCAAAACATTACATAGTTCTTGACAAATCATATTTCACACTTTGATTCAAGTGGGTTATGAACTCCCATTTTTACCCCGGATACAGATTGCAGCATCACATCAGTTACACATCCATTGATTTACATATTGCCATACTAGTGTCTGTTGTATTCTGCTGCCTTTCCTATCTTCTACTATCCCCCATCCCCTCCCCTCCCATCTTCTCTCTCTACCCCATCTACTGTAATTTATTTCTCTCCCTTGTTTTTTTTTTCCCTTTCCCCTCACTTCCTCTTGTATGTAATTTTGTATAACCATGAGGGTCTCCTTCCATTTCCATGCAATTTCCCTTCTCTTTCCTTTTCCCTCCCACCTCTGACCCCTGTTTAATGTTAATCTTCTTCTCATGCTCTTCCTCCCAACTCTGATCTTAGTTACACTCCTTATATCAAAGAAAACATTTGGCATTTGTTTTTTAGGGATTGGCTAGCTTCACTTAGCATGAATATCATTCCAATATGTTCTCTGCTAATTGTGAATAATTTCTCCATTCCCATGAAAGGATGTAACAGGTTGTCACACTGAGCCTACTTTAGAATAATTTTGGGAAATTGCTTTCTTCTTTCAAAGTGATACTCTTTTCCTATACACACCTGCTAGGTAATTGTCAGGTTTTTTTTTTTTTTTTAATTTCCCTCCACAGAGAAAAAAAACATCACTTTGTCTCCTTTCCCAGAGAAGTCCCAGGCAATAGGATTGTGTAAATGACAAATATCAGAATCTTTTCTTTGAGAAGTTAAGATGGTAGGGCCTGATATAGAAATAAAATGGTGTCACTGAGTAGGTTAGAGGAGATGGAGACTGGCAAGGACAGACTGGGCCTGTTTGGGTTGAGGGCCAAGCATGCCTAAAGATAAAGCACTTGCTTCAGTGGACACTGCATTTATAAAAATGTGAGAAATTAAAAACGTAAAGTGTTAATAGATCTTCCAGAACATATTTCTATATAGTTTTGTTCATCCTGATTTCTTCAGCTTCTTTAGCTCCTAATGCAAAATATTTTAAGTATTCTGGCATACTGTAGCTGTGCTGACACATTAGCTACCCATTTGAACCTTTTGGAGGAGAGACAGAAAATAAGAAGTTTCATTATTATCATTTTTTGTCAGAGATGTATGTCATTTTAAATAGCACATGTGTGGCCTGTGGGAGTCAGAGGGAGCCTGGGATGAGAAAGAAGAGAGGACCCCTTTTCTCTTGGCCACCAGGTACTTCTGTAGGGGAGCTGACCACGGGGAGTAAAGGTAGAACTTGGAAGGGGCTAAGAAGCCCTTCTGCTGCTTCCCTCACTATCTTCCATATCCCTAGTTGCTAGAATAGTTTTTAGAGTCAAGGGATAACTATTTTTAAGTTCAGAACCAATGTAGTCTAATAAATTATGTCTTTATTCTCTATCCTTAAATATATTGGTGTGAAAAGAGAGTTGGAGGTGGGAGAAATACATTCTCAGGTCATGCAGAATCATGCATGTGGAATAATTTCACAAGACAGCTCTAACTCAAATTCTAAAGTCCAATTTAGAGCTTTTCTTTTTCTTATGTATTTTTCACTTTAAAATTGTTTCTCCTACTAGTAGTGCTCAAAGAAGATGAATTGCCTCTGTTACCTTTATATTTAGACTTTAGATGTAGTTGTGATTTCTTGGCATGTTCCTCCTTTGCTAGAGACTTAATACTTTGAGAACAATTCAATTCAATTCTGTGTCTATATAAGTGTTAGATATTACAAGAATATAACACCAGCTAAGAGTGTGACTCAGGCTTTCCAGAATCCTATAGTCTAATTGAAGGAATAAGTTAACAGATAAAATAATTATAGGACATTTAAAGCCTAATACATGAGAGTGATTTTATGTAATGGTCAAGGAATTGAAATAGGGGAGAGATTAATGCAGGTATGTATAGTGAGAGAAAGATGCTAGGTTGAGATTAACCTGAGTTGGGGAACAAGTATGAATTCATTTGTGGGGAGAGTGAGTTTAAAAAGCCTGGGAGCATCTAGAAGGAGATGCCAAGGGGAATTTAGGTTTATAGGGTCTGGAGTTTAGAACATATAGGGAGCCAGTGATAAAGATTTGGGAATCATCAATCCAAGGAGATACTCAGGTAGATGATAGGGGAGTGAATGAAGAGATCATTTAGCAAGAATGTGTAGGATGAGAACATAAGAAATAAAAAGGTATATTCAGATTCACATGTACCTACACACATGCATGGGATGGGGTAGTCGGTGCCTTTCTTCTTAATGATGCATGTCATATTTTTCTTCTAAGTAGGAAAACAGGATAGATTAGTGTTCCAGAAGTCAAGGAAGAAAAACATTTCAAGAAGGAGGGTGAAAAAATAAGTGGTTCTTTTTTTTTTTGATCTTTTTTTTTATTGTTGGTTGTTCAAAACATTACATAGTTCTTGATATATCATCTTTCACACTTTGCTTCAAGTGGGTTATGAACTCCCATTTTTAGCCCATATACAGATTGCAGAATCACATCAATTACACATCCATTGATTTACATATTGCCATACTAGTGCCTGTCATGTTCTGCTACCTTTCCTATCCTCTACTATCCCCCCTCCCCTCCCCTCCCCACCCCTCTTCTCTCTCTACCCCCTCTACTGACCTTCATTTCTCCCCCTTGTATTATTTTTCCCTTTCCCCTCATTTCCTCTTGTATGTTCTTTTGTATAACCCTGAGGGTCTCCTTCCATTTCCATGCAATTTCCCTTTTCTCTCTCTTTCCCTCCCACCTCTCATCTCTGTTTAATGTTAATCTTCTTCTCATGCTCTTCGTCCCTACTCTGTTCTTAGTTACTCTCCTTATATCAAAGAAGACATTTGGCATTTGTTTTTTAGGGATTGGCTAGCTTCACTTAGCATAATCTGCTCTAGTGCCATCCATTTCCCTGCAAATTCTATGATTTTGTCATTTTTTAATGCAGAGTAATACTCCATTGTGTATAAATGCCACATTTTTTTAATCCATTCGTCTATTGAAGGGCATCTGGGTTGGTTCCACAGTCTTGCTATTGTGAATTGAGCTACTGTGAACATCGATGTAGCAGTGTCCCTGTAGCATGCTCTTTGTAGGTCTTTAGGGAATAGACCAAGAAGGGGAATAGCTGGGTCAAATGGTGGCTCCATTCCCAGCTTTCCAAGAAATCTCCATACTGCTTTCCAAATTGGCTGCACCAATTTGCAGTCCCACCAGCAATGTACAAGTGTACCCTTTTCCCCACATCCTCGCCAGCACTTGTTGTTGTTTGACTTCATAATGGCTGCCAATCTTACTGGAGTGAGATGGTATCTTAGGGTGGTTTTGATTTGCATTTCTCTGACTGCTAGAGATGGTGAGCATTTTTTCATGTACTTGTTGATTGATTGTATGTCCTCCTCTGAGAAGTGTCTGTTCAGGTCCTTGGCCCATTTGTTGATTGGGTTGTTTGTTCTCTTACTGTCTAATTTTTTGAGTTCTTTGTATACTCTGGATATTAGGGCTCTATCTGAAGTGTGAGGAGTAAAGATTTGTTCCCAGGATGTAGGCTCTCTATTTACCTCTCTTATTGTTTCTTTAGCTGAGAAAAAACTTTTTAGTTTGAGTAAGTCCAATTTGTTGATTCTAGTTATTAACTTTTGTGCTATGGGTGTCCTATTGAGGAATTTGGAGCCCGACCCCACAGTATGTAGATCGTAGCCAACTTTTTCTTCTATCAGACGGCGTGTCTCTGATTTGATATCAAGCTCCTTGATCCATTTTGAGTTAACTTTTGTGCATGGCGAGAGAAAGGGATTCAGTTTCATTTTGTTGCATATGGATTTCCAGTTTTCCCAGCACCATTTGTTGAAGATGCTATCCTTCCTCCATTGCATGCTTTTAGCCCCTTTATCAAATATAAGATAGTTGTAGTTTTGTGGATTGGTTTCTGTATCCTCTATTCTGTACCATTGGTCCACCCGCCTGTTTTGGTACCAGTACCATGCTGTTTTTGTTACTATTGCTCTGTAGTATAGTTTGAAGTCTGGTATCGCTATACCGCCTGATTCACACTTCCTGCTTAGCAATGTTTTTGCTATTCTAGGTCTTTTATTTTTCCATATGAATTTCATGATTGCTTTCTCTATTTCTACAAGAAATGCCTTTGGGATTTTGATTGGCATTGCATTAAACCTATAGAGAACTTTTGGTAATATCGCCATTTTGATGATGTTAGTTCTGCCTATCCATGAACAGGGTATATTTTTCCATCTTCTAAGATCTTCTTCTATTTCTCTCTTTAGGGTTCTGTAGTTTTCATTTTATAAGTCTTTCACCTCTTTTGTTAGGTTGATTCCCAAGTATTTTATTTTTTTTGAAGATATTTTGAATGGAGTGGTTGTCCTCATTTCCATTTCAGAGGATTTGTCGCTGATATACAGGAATGCCTTTGATTTATGCGTGTTGATTTTATATCCTGCCACTTTGCTGAATTCATTTATTAGCTCTAATAGTTTCTTTGTAGAGCCTTTTGGGTCTGCTAGGTATAGAATCATATCATCTGCAAATAGTGATAATTTAAGTTCTTCTTTTCCTATTTTGATGCCTTTAATTTCTTTCGTCTGTCTAATTGCTCTGGCCAGTGTTTCGAGAACTATGTTGAACAGAAGTGGTGAGAGAGGGCATCCCTGTCTTGTTCCAGATTTTAGAGGGAATGCCTTCAATTTTTCTCCATTCAGAATGATGCTAGCCTGAGGCTTAGCATAGATTGCTTTTACAATATTGAGGTATGTTCCTGTTATCCCTAGTTTTTCTAGAGTTTTGAACATAAAGGGATGCTGTACTTTGTCGAATGCTTTTTCCGCATCTATCGAGATGATCATATGGTTCTTATTTTGAAGTCTATTGATGTGGTGAATAACATTTATTGATTTCCGTATATTGAACCAGCCTTGCATCCCAGGGATGAATCCTACTTGATCATGGTGCACAATTTTTTTGATATGTTTTTGTATCCGATTCGCCAGAATTTTATTGAGGATTTTTGCATCTAGGTTCATCAGAGATATTGGTCTGAAGTTTTCTTTCTTTGAAGTGTCTTTGTCTGGTTTAGGTATCAGGGTGATGTTGGCCTCATAGAATGAATTTGGAAGTTCTCCCTCTTTTTCTATTTCCTGAAGTAGCTTGAAAAGTATTGGTATTAGTTCCTCTTTAAAGGTTTTGTAAAATTCTGCTGTATACCCATCCGGTCCTGGGCTTTTCTTAGTTGGTAGTCTTTTGATGGTTTCTTCTATTTCCTCGATTGATATTGGTCTGTTTAGGTTGTCTATATCCTCCTGACTCAATCTGGGCAGATCATATGACTTCAGATATTTATCGATGCCTTCACTATCTTCTAATTTATTGGAGTATAAGGATTCAAAATAATTTTTGATTATCTTCTGTATTTCTGAAGTGTCTGTTGTGATATTGCCTTTTTCATCCCGTATGCTAGTAATTTGAGTTCTCTCTCTTCTTCTCTTCGCTAGCATGGCTAAGGGTCTGTCGATTTTGTTTATTTTTTCAAAGAACCAACTTTTAGTTTTGTCAATTTTTTCAATTGTTTCTTTTGTTTCGATTTCATTAATTTCAGCTCTGATTTTAATTATTTCTTGCCTTCTACTTCTTTTCCTGTTGTTTTGCTCTTCTTTTTCTAGGATTTTGAGATGAAGCATGAGATCATTTATTTGTTGGTTTTTTCTTTTTTTAAGGAATGAACTCCAAGCAATGAATTTTCCTCTTAGAACTGCTTTCAATGTGTCCCACAGATTCCGATATGTTGTGTCTGTGTTTTCATTAATCTCTAAGAATTTTTTAATTTCCTCCTTGATGTCTTCTATAACCCATTGATCATTCAGTAACCTATTGTTCATTCTCCAAGTGATGTATGCTTTTTCCTTCCTTCTTTTATCGTTGATTTTCAGTTTCATTCCATTATGATCAGATAGGATGCATGGTATTATCTCTACTCCTTTATATTGTCTAAGAGTTGCCCTGTGACATAATATATGATCTATTTTTGAGAAGGATCCATGTGCTGCTGAGAAAAAAGTGTAACTGCTTGATGTTGGGTGGTATATTCTATATATGTCAATTAAGTCTAGGTTATTAATTGTGTTATTGAGTTCTATAGTTTCCTTATTCAACTTTTGTTTGGAAGATCTGTCCAGTGGCGAGAGAAGTGTGTTGAAGTCTCCCATGATTATTGTATGGTGGTCTATTAGACTCTTGAACTTGAGAAGAGTATGTTTGATGAACATAGCTGCACCATTGTTTGGGGCATATATATTTATGATTGTTATGTCTTGTTGGTGTATGGTTCCCTTAAGCAGTATGTAGTGTCCCTCTTTATCCCTTTTGATTAACTTTGGCTTGAAATCTATTTTATTTGATATGAGTATGGACACTCCTGCTTGTTTCCGAAGTCCATATGAGTGATATGATTTTTCCCAACCTTTCACCTTCAGCCTGTGTATGTCTTTTCCTATCAAATGCGTCTCCTGTAGGCAGCATATTGTTGGGTCTTGTTTTGAGATCCATTCTACTAGCCTGTGTCTCTTAATTGGTGAGTTTAAGCCATTAACATTTAGGGTTATTATTGAGATATGGGTTGTTGTTCCAGCCATATTTGTTTATTTATGTTACTAAACATGGTTTGTTTTCCTCTTTGATTATTCCCCCCCCCTTTACTGTCCTACCTCCCACTGTTGGTTTTCATTGTTATTTTCCATTTCCTCTTCCTGTAATGTTTTGCCAAGGATGTTTTGAAGAGATGGTTTTCTAGCTGCATATTCTTTTAACTTTTGTTTGTCGTGGAAGGTTTTAATTTCATCTTCCATCCTGAAGCTTAATTTCGCTGGATACACAATTCTTGGTTGGAACCCATTTTCTTTCAGTGTTTGAAATATGTTATTCCAGGATCTTCTAGCTTTCAGAGTCTGTGTTGAAAGATCAGCTGTTATCCTGATTGGCTTGCCCCTAAATGTGATCTGCTTCCTTTCTCTTGTAGCTTTTAAAATTCTCTCCTTATTCTGTATGTTGGGCATCTTCATTATAATGTGTCTAGGTGTGGATCTCTTATAATTTTGCACATTTGGCATCCTGTAGGCTTCTAGAATTTGGGATTCTGTCTCATTCTTCAAGTCTGGGAAGTTTTCTCGTATTATTTCATTGAATAAATTGCTCATTCCTTTGGTATGGAGTTCTATACCTTCCTGTATCCCAATGACTCTTAAGTTTGGTCTCTTAATGTTATCCCATATTTCTTGGATGTTCTGCTCATGGTTTCTTAACAGTCTTGCTGAGCTGTCTATGTTCTTTTCAAGTTGAAATACTTTGTCTTCATTGTCTGATGTTCTATCTTCTAAGTGTTCTACTCTGCTGGTAGTACTCTCAATTGAGTTTTTAAGTTGGTTTATTGCTTCCTGCATTTCTAGGATTTCTGTTTGTTTGTTTTTTATAACCTCTATCTCCCTGTATAGTTGATCCTTTGCTTCCTGGATTTGTTTGTGTAATTCCTTGTCGAAGTGATCTTTCATTGTCTGATTTTCCTGTCTAATTTCTTCCTTGATACTCCATATCATCTGAAGCATATATATCCTGAATTCTTTATCTGACATTCCATCTGCTGCAGCTGTTACCTCTTCTAAAGTTGAGTTGACCTGCATTGCTTGTAGTCCTTTCTTTCCTTGTCTTTTCATACTGCTTGCGTTTCTTTCTTCTTGGTGAAACTGTTGTGTTTTTGAAATTTCCCCCTCCCCCATATATTTATATTGCTCTTGTATAGTTGAAAAGTCTCCCTTGCAGGTGCGGGCGGGGGCTCTGCTCTGCCCCTCCTCCAATTGGTGTGAGGTGTCTACCACCCCCGTGGACCCCTGGGCCTGATCCGCCGTTCTGTCGCATGTCTGCCTACCTTGCAGGTGGGGGCGAAGGCTCTGCCCTGCCCCTCCTACCACGCCCGGGGACCGCTAGGCCTGATCTGCAGGTTGGTCGCAGGTCTGCCCACCTTGCGGGCACGGGTGTCAGTTCCGCTCCGCCCCCACTCCAATTGGGGTCACTTGACCACCACACAGGCGGGCCGCTGGGCCTGATCTGGGCGCGGGCGAAGGCTCTGCTCTGCCCCTACTCCAGTTGGGGTGAAGTGTGTACCACGCTGGCAGGCCGCTGGGCCTAATCCACCGGTCTGTCGCAGGTCTGCTTACCTTGCCGGCGCAGGCGGTGGCTCTGCCCTGCCCCTCCTACCATGCCTGCAGACCGCTGGGCCTGATCTGCAGGTTGGTCGCAGGTCTGCCTACCTTGCGGGCGCGGGCGGCGGCCCTGCTCCTCCCGTCTGGCTCGACGACAAAGCGAGAGAGACTTGGGTATCTGTGACTCACCCTCCCTACCAGGGGACCAACTGTTTCCGTCGCCGCTGGCACCGATGAAGTTTTCTCCTCGGCCGCTCTCCAATGACATCAGATCTCTGCCATGCTGGCATCCCCTGTTCTCTGGCTGAATCCCATTTTCTTCTCTTCCAATAGGCGGAGCTGTGCCCTCGGAGCCGAGCTTCTGCCCTCTATGTGCTGACAGAAATCCCTGTACCGTGGCTCCTGGGAGTCTCTCAATCCTGTTAGTCCAGAGCCCTTTCACTTATCCGGCCCCTCCCCCTGTTCCTCCTCCCAGCCAGCCAGCCAGGTCCTGTTCACCAGAGGCGGTTCCCCAAGGATCTGATTACAATTGCAGCCCCACCGCGTGTCCTATATCCCGAAAGATGAACACCCTCTCTGTCATTCAATTAAGCCCCAGTGCTGTGGTGGGGTGATCTGGGAACCAACAGTTTAATTTTTCCGGACCCCTTTGGTGGGCACGCCCCCAGAAACTGGCGGCTAAGATCTTGGGTGTCGCCGCTGGTGTTAAGGGGAGGTGGGGATCTGGAATCCCCTCTGCTTCCCTACAGACACGCCCCCGGTGGTTTCCTGGCTGCTTGTATCTGGAGGGGGTGGGAGTCACACACCTGCTAATGTGGATTCCGCTGGGAAGGAATTCTGTCGGCGGAACTCTGGTGATGTCACCACTCTGCTATGGCGGGCCCCAGGCTCCTTGCCGGAGTGTCCGAAGGGAGGGGTGGGACTGGTCTGTCTCTGGTTGGTTTCAGCTCCCGGTTTGCTATTTCATGAAGGCTTGGCAAGAGACCTCTTCCTAGAGTCCCTGCACCGCTCCTGCTGCGCTGCGCCTCGGAGGCTATCCGCCCTGACGCGGGGGCCGCGCGCAGGCAGCCGACAGTCGCCAAGTCGCGCGGGCAGCGGCTGGCGGGTCTGGACCTCTGCGCTGCGTGGCGGAGATTCACTCGTCTAGCGCAGACTGTCACCTCCAAAAATCCTTCCAATTCCTGGCCGGTCTCTCTTTAGTGGAATTTTGCTAGGAGTTTCTCAGCAGGTCGAATCTAAGCGTATCCATGCATCTCTCTGACCCCGTTGTTGAGGAGGTACTGAAAGCACTGCCTCCCCTCTCGCCGCCATGTTCTCTACCAGTGTTTAAAATAAGTGGT
>NW_026694204.1:0-55363 GCF_021218885.2 Marmota monax | reverse complement strand
TGGGCTGGGTATATAGTGTAGTAGTAGAGCAAATACATGCAGGAAGCTCTGGTTTTGATACCCAGTGCTGAAAAACAAATAAACAACAGTGGCATTCTTGGCTTTTCTCCTTATCATAGGAAAGTGTCTATCATGTTACCATTTGATACAGTATTAGTTTTTCATAGATAGTCTTCATTACGTAATGTTCTCTTCTACTTTGCTAAAAATTTTAATCATGAATGGATGCAGAAACTTAACTGCTGTTTTCTGCATCTATTGATCTTTCTTCCTTCCCTATTTCCCAAGAGTTTATATAAAATTGGTATTATGTAATTCCTTAATATTTAATAGAATTCTCTAGTGAAACCCTCTGGGTTTAGAACATTCTTTGTAGAAAAGTTTTGACAACAAATTGACTTTTGTTAATAAATGGCTATCCTGATTTTCCATTACATCTTATGTTCCAGTAAGCTGGATTTTAAAAGACATTTGCCCAACACATTGATTTTTTTAAATATAAAATCATTCATTATATTTTTTCACTATCCTTCAAAAATGTCTGTAGAATCTATGTTGATATTTAGTCATTTATTTTGGTAATTCGTGTTTTCTTTTTAAACCTCCACCAGACTTACTAAGGGATAATACTTGTATTAATCTTTCCTAAGAAGCAGATTTAATTTTGATAATTTTTTTCCTGTAGTTTCTTTTCTATTTCATTGATTTCTGCTCTTTGTTATTTCATTGCTTTTCCTTGATTTGGGTTTAATTGGCTTGTGTCATTCAAGTTTCACAGGATTGAAGCTTTTTGATATTGTCCCTCTCCTATCAATTCCCTCGAAGGCAGAATGTTTTTTTTTTTTTTTTTTCTAAAGTAAAACTATAAAATTCTCTCTAAAAACTGCCCTAACCTTAACATTTTCATATATAGTGTTTTTTTTTTATCAATCAGTTCAAAATATGTTCTCATTTCCCTTTGGATTGTAATGATCATGAATTATAATAAGAGTTTAAGGTCTTTCAAAAAATCTTTTTCTTTTTTTCTAACCTAATTGAATTATCATTTAAGAACTACCTCTACAAAATGTAAATATTTGAAATTTGCTAAGACTTTTTAATGGCTCAGCATATGCTTAATCTGCATTTCTCTACTTTCTATATACATTTGAAAAGATCATATTTTCCAGTTATTGGATGAAGTGTTTTACAAATATTAATTTTATAAATATCAAGGTGACTATACTTTTGTTCTGAATTCTTTAAGCTTTACTGATTTTCCCCCTCTTTTTCTAGCAATCACTGAGATAGGCAGGTTAGCATCTATTATTTCTTCCTTTAGTTCTGTCAATTTGGGCCTCAGCTACTATTAACCTTGTTACTAGCTAAACTATACTTAGCGTTATGCTCTCCAGATGAAATTCACTTCTTATCATTATAAACATCCTCTCCATCTCGGATAGAATATCTTGTCATGAAGTCTGTTTTGTCTAATATTAAAGAAACTTTATTTTGGATTTAGTGTATATTTGGGACTTGCTTTTTTATCCAGTCTGACAATTTTAGCATTTTGAGAGCTTAGTTAATTTACATGTAATTTCATTATTAACCTGGTTCAATTCAGTTTTATCATTTTGCTGTTTGTTTTCTGTTTGTTTTCTGTTTGTTCCATCTGTTGACTACTTTTTATTTCTCTTTTCCGAACTTGTTTTGTGTTAATTATTTCTTCTTATTCTATTTTATTTTCTTTGGCTGCTTTTTCTCTTTTTCACTTTGTATTTGTTTAGTGGTTGTTCTAAGGGATCACATTGAATGATCACTAACCTTAAATTATCACTATTCAGAGTGCAGAGTGGATATTTTATATATATATAATATATATATATAGTTTTAATACCCAGTGCTGAAAAACAAGTAAACAACAGTGACATATATATAATCTGATGTAAAACATAATGATCTTTCCAGAGTATTGTTCCACTCCAAATCATTTTTTGCTTTTGTTCTTGTATATTTTACATGTATATACATCATAATATACAGTACAGTGTTGAGATTTTTACTTTAAGTTGTTTTTAGTCTTCAAATAAATTGAGAAGAATTTTAAGAGAGATATCCACATATTAATCATTTCCAATGTTCTTAATTTTTCAACCTAAAGAACTCTGTGTACCATTTCTGTAATACAGTTTTGTTGGCAAACTGTACTCTTAATTGTTTTTCTTTTAATTTTTCCCCCACCACCTTTCATCCCTTGATAGAGTCGAGCTCATTTCCACTTCTGGGACTTCTGTTGGACCCAGCTCTTCACCTCAAAGGCCATTCATTATCCTCTGGCTTCATTTCATACTTCAGAGAACCCTGTGAACCAAACAAGGAAATCACTGCTCTTCCCACTTCTGTTCCTCTCATCCTCCTCTTTACTTTCTGTGCAATGCTTTCACAACCTTTAATTGTGTTTTCCATTGGTTTACTTGTGTCTGGTTTTTCTCCCTGATTAACTCCATAAGCAAATATGCTGTGTCTTATTCTTTCCTGTATTCTTGGCATTCAGCAAAATACCTGGCACTGTAATACAGGCTCGATCATGTTTCTCTAATGCAGAGTGGATGCAGTTGGAGCCATAGGGACATCTAGCTTTGCTAGACTTGAAAAGACACATTCTGCTAAACTCTCCAGGACCATCTGTTTTATAAACACTGTGCTAGGAAATATAAATACAAGTGTGATTCATCTTCAAAAAGCTTTTCCAGATCTTCGGAGTTAGAAGCAATCCCCTCCTCTTGTTCCCATTATGTCTAAGACCAAACTCCCTGTTGTTCTTTTGATGGTCTATCTGCACATTTTACTTGTGTACATGTCTTCTCTATCTAGCTGCACTGTCCATCAGCTCTTGGAAGGCAGGGACAATATTTCAATCCATTAGTCAATAGCTGAAATAACCTTTAGGCTTGCAAGGGCTTTAGGATATTCCTAATATGGTATTGTGAAAATGAATTGAATAAGAAAGTTAGCATTTGGGGTTTAATAATAAGATTCTCTAGTTCTCAAAAGAAAAAAAGAGTTGTATAATTCCAAAGTAATTACAATTTCAACTGAACATTAATAAAGTGCTAAGTTCCCACCAAGGACACTGTGTCTTGTGTGGGGGAGGTTTCCTCTGCTCCTTCTTTACCTTTGTTCTTGTTCATATGCACTGCCTTTCCAGTTTAGGATCCCTGTAGTTTGCATTGCAATAAAGTGCCAAATATTTCCTGCCCACGCCTCTGTATGGCTTCAGAGCATGAGAACTGTTATGGAAAGCAACAGATTAGAATATTTTTTAGATATGTTGGTGTTCTTAAAAATGCCCATTTTTAAACATAAATATTTATGCCTATTGCCAAGCTGAACCTCCGTTTGCTATGAGGAGACCTTTGATTAGTCTGTAGTCTGAAGAGGATTCATATAAAAATAGTTACCTCTTATTATGACAAGACTGATGGTGAACTCTGGAGGGAGTAATGCCTGAAGCTGGTTTTCATATTTTGATTCTATGCATAAAAGAGCAGAATGGATCAGCCCCAGATAAGCTTTCAGACAACTTCCACATTGGTTGTGATAACTTACAGCCTCTGGGTTTGGGGACTGTAATAATCTTTCTGAATCATGCTTGCCTGTGAAATGGAAAGCCAATATAAGTAGCTCTCTTTATTTATTTTTTATTTTTATCTTTTGGTACTGGAGATAGGACCCAGGGGCACTTTGCCACTGAGCTACATCCCTACCCCTTTTTATTTTTCATTTTAAGAGAGGGCTTCACTTAGTTGCTTAGGGCCTTGCTAAGTTTCTGAAGCTGTGTAACAAATTTGCAGTCCTCCTGCCTCAGCCTCCCAAGTCATTGGAATTACAGGCCTGAACCATTGTACCTGGCTCAGAGCTCTTCTTTATAAAATAGCTTTTCTTTTTCTTTTGAAGACCCAGTATTGTTGTGATGGCTTCAAGTTTCCCAAAGGAGTACAAGTATGTGGGGGGAGTTCTTTTTCAAATGTGAGAACATGGTAGGGATGAGGATTGTATACATTTCCAGGGTCCATCCAAAACTTATAGAATTGGCATGTCCACAAGTTTTGCCTGGGAATCTAAAGGTTAGCACTATCACTGGAGGATGTATCTGCACTCACCTGAGAGTCATTTCTCCAGCAAGTAAAGATTTGACAGTTGTCTATTATATTTCTGAGCTTGGAAGCCATGCCCAAGAAGTTTTGGGTTCCTTAGACTTTCCAGAGAAGATCCTGGATATTTGTAGTTTTGTTGCTTTATCCTTTTTTTCTTCCATAATTAAATGGACTCTCTTTTTTTTAAGTGCTGTGGATTAAACCTAGGGCCTTGTACTTGTTAGACAAGCACTCTGCCACTTAGCTTCATCTCCAACCCCTTTAAATTGGCTCTTAATGGAACAATTAGATAAGTCAGTTTGTGATTGAAATGAACAGTCCTCAAACTAACCAACCCAGCTTACACAGGACATTGCACATAGATTTCCCTGAAATGTGCATCAGAACATAAAAGTGTGAATGACCCCAGAAAGCTCTGTTCTTTGTTCAATTGTGGACATGAAATCAAGTCTAATGACTGCTACTTTCAGTAAGCAGGACCTGTTGGATGTGATGTCATCAGAAGGGAACTTCATGTTTATCCTCCTCTGACCATTCAAATTGTGTTTGCAGGGTTCATTTTTGTTTTTTGTTTTATATTGAAAATGGTAATTTAATCATTTTTTCTTCTAAATATATTGACTGGAACTATCTTGTGAGGAGGAGCTCTGCCTTCACTTCTTTTTAAAAATATATATATATTTAAAGTTTCTTCTGATTTGTTACACATGATGGCAGGATGCAATTCATTTCATATTACACATACAGAGCATAATTTTTAGAGACACTGATTGTACACAGAGTATTTTCAAACCATTTGTGTCTTATACATATACTTAGGGGTAATGATGTCTAACTCATCCCACCATCATTCCTACCTCTTGCCCCCTCCTTTCCCCTCCCTCTCCTTTAACCTATATAAAGTTCCTCCATTCCTCCCATGCTCCCAACAAAATCACCATTATTTGTCTGCATCCTCATATCAAAGAAAACATTCGGATTTTGTTTTTTAGAGATTGGCTTGCTTCACTTAGCATTATGTTCTCCAACTTCATACATTTATCTGCAAATGCCATGATTTTATTTTCTTTTATTGCTGAGTAATGTTCCATTGTGTATATATACCAGAGTTTCCCTATCTATTCATCTACTGAAGGGCTTCTAGATTGGTTCCATAGTTTAGCTATTGTGAATTGTGCTGCTATAAACATTGATATTGCTGTGTCCCTGTAGTATGCTGTTTTTAAGTCCTTTGGGTATAGACCAAGGAGAGGGATAGCTGGTTCAAATGGTGGTTCCTTTCCCAGGTTTCCAAGGAATCTCCATATTGCTTTCCAGATTGGCTGTACCAATTTGCAGTCCCACCAGCAATATATGACTGTGCCTATTTTCCCCACATCTTTGCCAACACTTATTGTTGTTTGTATTCTTAATAGCTGCTATACTGACTGAAGTGACATGAAATCTTAGAGTAGTTTTGATTTGAATTTCTCTAATTGCTAGGGATGTTAAACATTTTTTCATATGTTGATTGATTGTATATCCTAGACCTGTAGACCAATGGTGCAGAATAGAGGACACAGATTCTAACCCATATAACTTCAGTTATCTTGTATAAGACAAAGACACCAAAATTGTACATTGGGAAAACTGGAAATTCACATGTAACAAAATGAAATTAAACCTCTATCTCTCACCATGCACAAAACTCAAAATAGATCAAGGACCTAGGAATTAAACCAGAGACCTTGCACCTAATGGAAGAAAAAGTAGGCCCAAATCTCCATCATGTTGGTTTAGGCCCCAACTTTCTTAATAAAACTCCTGTAGCACAAGAATTAAAACCAAGAATCAATAAATGGGATGGATTCAAATGACAAAGCTTTTTCTCAGCCAATGAAACAATCAATGAGGTGAATAGAGAGCCTACAGAATGGGTTCATTTTTTCCTACCCTTTGTAATAAAATTAGGACATGTCATGAAATTCCACTTTCATGTCATAGAGAGTCCTTTGCTCCTCATTGATAGTTATTAATATATTCAGGATAGAGCAATATTTTTAAAATATCCCCAAAAGTTTTAGAAGCCAGGTACCCCCCCTCTTCCAGCTCTGTACTTAGGGCTGCTTGCTTGCTGACAGAAAGAAAATATGCTAGGTTTTTTCTCTTTTTCTCTGCCTAGAGTTTTGCTTGTCTTCTAGGACTTCACTTTTTCCCCCCCTTCAGTAGATTTCCTCTCGTTTCTCTAGGGCTGAGAGATGCAGGGTGAAGAATTCAAAAGACATGGCAAATGAAAGCTAACTTGATGGCTTCTATACAAAGCTAGCTTAGATGCTCTTTGAATGGAAGGGACTGCAAACTGATTCTTCTCTTGGGCTTTATCAGGGACTCACCATTACTTAATATCAGCTAAATATCTCATCTGAGGCCACATTAAGTACCTAGATGAACACTTTCTATGGAGGTCTCTTTGCCCTCAACTTCTATAACTCAGTAATACCCTCTTGTGTATTATCTAAGACATTACTAAATCAGCTGCTCTTATGTATAGTCTACACATAGTCTGTAGGAAATACTAATTTGGTCTGACAAGCTCTGATAAGACAGGCCACATCCAGTCCTGCCACCTCTTGTACTTTTCCATCAGAGTCGGAGTCACAGTCACTAGTACTTTGGGTCTTGCCAGTGCAGATTCATGTTCATAGCTTACAAGTGCAAGAAGATACTCTTCAAGCTCACTAGGTAACATTATTAAGACATCTCCAATAGGCTTGAAGTGGGGGAGAAATACACAGTGCTCTCCTGTGGAGAAGGGAAGATGGAACTTCCAGTACAATATAGCTCCCTCTTCGGAAAGACACTTCTGATTTCTTCTTCACTCCCTTGTAGACCGGCATTGAGTGGTCACTTTGTGGTGTGACACTGGTTCTTGCTCATTTGCCGTGAATGTCCCAACTGCCCTGGGGTTTCTTCTTTCACTTTGGTAATGGGGGTGCACTTGCTATCTGTCTCAAGACTTCAGGGCAAGATGTCAAATCCCTGAGACATAAGGGATTCCATTTTGATATCTATCCAAAATCATAATCATAACTAACTTATATTGATCATATGTTACATACCAGGCTCTCCCTCCCATACACATTTAATATGTCACTCAGTCCAACATTAAAAGGAAACAGAAGTTTACAGACGTCAAATAAGTTGCATAAAGTGATCCAGGTAACAAGTTGCAAAGATCTTTCAACCATTATGCATTATTTTCTTAGGGAAATAGGGAATAGCTTTGCCTCTTAGAAAAAAAAATACTATGCATTAATTAGAAAGAAACGCTGTAGTTGTTTAATGTCTTTGGTTTTACAATAGGAAAACCAGAAATTTATGGCAAAATCAATATTAATAACTCTACTTGATAAACATTTTATTCTCTTAGTTCTTACTACAGCATTGTGAAGTAGTTGGGCTTGTCTTCAACTTGTAGATGAGGAAATTGAGGCTAGGAAGAAGTTATGTTACTTTCTGTGGGTTGCACAACCGGGGATATTTGAGCTATGATATAATCCAGAGTTTCAGATCATGACCAACTTTTCTTTTCTCTCTACTCTGAAGGGACATACTAGCAGAAGGAAAGTGTTCCAGTGTGGGTCTCTGAGCTGTGGCAGATGTTTAAAGTTATTTAGTAAAAAGCTGTTTGTAACACAAGTTTGTCTCAAGATGAGTCAATACTACAAAATAGTTATGAAATTTGCTGAACTCCTTGCAAGCAAAAAGTTATCTTCTTCATCTTGGAATCCCTAGTGCCTGGCCCATGGTTGATACTGTTATTAATGAAGTAAACTGTATTTTAAACTCTCTGTTGGAAAGGCATACTTCGTGTGAAACAGATTGATGTTTTATCCTTCTCCTGGGTATTTCCATCTTGTATGATGGAAGGGAAAACTAAATGAATGATGTCTAAAATTGTATTTCCTATTCTGCCAATGGAAGAAAGGTAGAAAAGGAATGGGAAAGAGAATTTTGTGGTTGTTTATTTGTTTTTTTTGTTTTGTTTTGTTTTGTTTTTTGATGTTTCAAATTTTACTTCAGAGAAGACAACCAACTATCAGTATGACTTAGGGGGAAAAACAGAATGCTTTTTTGAATTATAGAATGTCTAGAAACACTTTGCTTCAATTCACAGAACCAAGTCTCCAAAATTTCAGTCATCTAAAAATGGGGTAGGCTGTTTCTAATATATCCAGACACACTTCTACTAAGGGATCTGCTGGCTGGGATCCAGAAGGAGGGATTGAATTGTAGTGGGTGGTATGAACTAGGAAGTCCTCTGTCCTTGAACTTTTCAATGTTCTAGAATTCATTCAGGTGGTTGATCCAGACGGAGCTAACCAGGTCTGTCTGTTTTCCACAGGTCTGAGGCGCAATTACAGATGTACCATCTGCAGTGTCTCCCTAAATTCAATAGAACAGTATCATGCCCACCTGAAAGGATCTAAACACCAGACCAAGTAGGTACTTTCATACTTTCACTTTTTTATCCTTTTCTAAGGAATTTTTTACAAGATGACTAAAGGCTAAAAATGTTATTTACTTCAAGATAAGCAGATGGAAATTGTATCTCTTCATCTCCAAAGTTCCCTTGATGTTTGTGCTACTTAAGTTTCCAAAATCTCCTTGTATTACTTGAAGAATGACTTCTTCTCCCCCACACACACCTTTTTTTTGGCACAAATAATGGCCATTTCATTTTTTGATTTTTTTTTTTTAAATAACTCAGTACCTTTTATGATTTTGAGAAAACTTTTAGATCTATACTAAATGTTTTAAGTAAAAGATGTTACCTTTGTTTGTAGGATGTGCCAAACTTTGGTGTCATGAAGTCAAATTCTATTAATATCTTCTATCACTTTCCATCTCTGGATGAACCATTGTTGATTGTTTTAGAAAAGACAGATCCCCTGGTATATTAACTCATTTATATACATTGCTATTTCCAATTAAATGGAAGCTCATTTTATTTTTTCCCAGGAAAAGGCTGACCATGTATCATTTCAACTACATTAATACTATGCATTCTTTTAGAAACCACTAACATTATGAGCTTATGGGCATTTTTAAAGCAGCTGCTAGGGCTGTTAATAAAATGCTAATAAAATAAGAAAAACAAAGACTGTTTCAAAAAGATGTAATTTTCCTGAATATAATTGTTTTCATTTCTCTAATATTCTTAAATAGATTCATTTAACGGATTTGAATGTGTCAAGACCTCATGAATAATGCATGATTCCATCCAACAAACATTTATTGAGTGCCCACTATGTGTCAGATCCTGAGCTGTGCCCTGGGGGAGAAAGAATGAATAGACCTAATCCTTCCTCTGTGGAGCCCCCTCCAAGGCTGGAGTAACAGCCCAGTAAACACACAGATTGCTCTTTAATACCATGTGTGCACCCAGAGCTTCAAGGACAGGGGAGGAAGCAGCTCAGGAAGTTTTACAGGGACATTAGTGCACAGGCTGAGCACATGAGAATGAGGTCATGGTCTGATTTTGTGCACCATTTTATCCCTGATATCTAGTGTGGATACATATTAAGGAATTCATAAGTATTTTTAATGAAATGAGTTTGTGATTTCAAAAAATGCATAACAATTTCCAGGCAATAATGTTAGAAGGAAAATTCCATGCAGGGACCTTGTTTTGTGAAGATGCTGTAAAAATGTAGGTCATAGGGGGTCTGGCTCAAAGTAAGCCAGTGTGAAACTCTGAATTTAAGCCAGAGTTAATTTCTGACTTTCACTTTGCTCCTCAGTATAGTCCTGTCTTGTGAGTCAAAGCCAATTTCATGGCTTGCCTTACTCTGATCCATCCCACAGGTCTTTTATCAAGGTCCTTTTTTTTAAAAAAAAAAAAAAGATAATTTATTATGGTTTGATATGTTTGGTCTTTTATAACTGTAGAATAGCTAGAACACTTGTGTTTATTACTTCTATTGATTGTTTCATACTTCCCCCTCCAATAATATGTTTTCATCATCTCTGTAATTTTTAATGTATAAGAGAACCACATAGATACTAATTAATGCATTCTAATGTACAGATTGACACACAAATACTTGCAAGAGTAAATTATAATCTTTGGAGGGCATGGATTCATTGTTCTTAATAAGTAGAAAAAGGTACACTGTACTGACCTTACATTGCATGAGTCATGCAAAAAAAACAGTGCAAATAGTATTACCAGCTGCAGGAAGTTCTCTCTCTCTACACCTCTACATTTAAAACTCCATGTCGTGAAATCTGTGCTGGGCACTTTCACATTTATAATCTCATTTTGTCCCTGTAACTACCTTTGAAATAAATTTTGACCCAATATCTTACATGGGAAGACTAAGGCTCAGAGAGATGTAGTAACTTACCAAACATCACCTTGACAGCCAATGGCAGAGGCAGGACTAATCCCCACAGGGTGTGACTTTTGCCTCTACTTCTTTCATGTCACTCCATTTCCATGAACCTAGGCACAGGGCAGAGAAGTGCCAATGGAGAGTACTGTGATGGGATTTGAAAAGAGGACATCACTTCCCTGAAGTGACTCAATATATACGTGTAGCTTCAGAAGGACACATCTCCCCCTGTGCTGCCTTCTCCCCTGCAGACAAGATTGTTCAATTCTAACTCAAAAACACACAGCAGCCCTCCCCCTGAAGACTGAACCAAGGGAACTGTGAAAAAAGTAATTTGAGTAGTCCTATCCTCCACATGTGTTCCCATTTGTACTTGTACTTAATTCAGATATCATGTGCATGCATGTAAGTGTGTGTAAGAGAAAACAGGGGAGAGAGCAAGCTCAGGGGTGTGTGTGCATGCGCACATGTATATAAGTGCCTGTTAAGTCTTTTACCTGTTTATCAAAAGTTGAGTTTTCCTTTTCTTCATGATGCTAGAGATGAAACCCAGGGACTCACACATGTTAACTCTACCACCAACCTATACTCCCACATCTTATTTTTTCTTAATAAGTTGTAGAAGGTTTTAATTATAATAAAGTCCAATCTGTCAATCTATTCTTTTATGGTTTCAGTTATTACAGTGCTATTTAAGAATTTTCTGCTTGTCTCATGGTCAGTAAGATAATCTGCAATTAATGTTCAAAATGATATGGTTTTTTTCCTTACAACAGATCAGGTCTTTGATCCATCTGATGTTAATTTTAGGAATAACATGTCAGAGAGGTAAAATTTCGGATTTTTTTTTCCCAATGATCCAGTAGCACTTATTGAAATGAGCCTTGAATCTGTGTATGAGGGTCTTTGCCTCTCTAGTCTGTATTCTCTTGGTGTCATATTTGTCTTTCTTTATCTTAATATCACATTACTTATTTTCCGTAAATTTATAAGTCTTAATATCTCATAGTTCTGATCTTCTAATTTTGTTTTCTGATTCAAAACTGTCTTTACATTTCTTGACTCTTCGTGTTTCCATATAAATTTTAGAATCAGTTGTCAACTTCTGAAAAAAAACTTAATAATGTTGAGTCTTCTAATCCATAATTATGGTATATTCCAGCTTTGATTTATGCATTCTTTAATTCTTTCAATAATGGTTTGTAGATTTCTTTGCAGAGGTCATGCATCCCTTTATTTAGATTTATTCCTGATGACATTTTGCAATGAGAGGATAAATAAAATCACTTATAAATTTTATTTTTAAAATATTTTCTAGTATAATAACAAGAAGTTTAACAACCCCATAGCAATGCCTATAGTAGATTTACTTATTAATTTTATCTGTAAATATTTTTATGCAAAAGCCATATCATTTGCAAATAATGACAATTTATTTCTTCCTTTAACATTTTATTTATTTATCTCATTGCATTGTATAGGGTCTTTGACACAATGTTGAGAAAGTGGTAATACTACCCATTTTTGTCTCATTCTTGATCTCAGGATTTTCAGATAACTTCAACAAAATCAAAGTAAGAAACTTATGCTTTATTAAAAATTAGCTAACATTTGTATTTTGAATAGATGCGGAATTACATGCTTTTACTTTATTGACATGATCATATAGTTTTTCTTATTTTATAATATATTGAATTATGTTCAGTGATTTCCAAATGTCAAGCCAACTTTGTATTAAAATATCATTTGTCTTGGTGCATTAATGTTTTACATATACTTCTGGAATAAATTTTCTAGTACTTGTAAAGGATTTTTTAAATGTATGTGTTTATAAGACAGATTACACCATGGTGTTTCTTTTTTGTAATGTCCTCAGTATCAAAATTATGCCAATTTTATGAAGTAAGTTAAGGGATTTTCCTTCTATTTTTAATTTCTGAATAAGTTTGTGATAGACCTGTGTTATTTCTTCCTTAAATTTTAGGAAGAATTCATTGATGAAGCCATCTGGTCCTAAAAATTTATATTTTGGGAATATTTGTATTAGAAGTTTAATTTCTTTAATAGACTACTATTCATATTCTATATTTTTTTCTGTATTAGTTTTAATACATTGTTTTTGAATGAGTTTGTCTGGTTTTTCTACATTTTGAAAATGTTTTGATATAAAGTTGTTCGTGATATTCTCCAATTCCATTTTTCCTGTTCGAATATTTTTTATTCTTGACATTGTTTATGTGTTTTCTTGACCAGTTTTGTTGAAAGTTTATCAATCTTTATTAGTTTTTTTAAAAAATCAAAATTTGGAATTTGTTGATTTCCTCTTTGAATAGTAATTATCTGCAATTTAAGAAACTATTTTCTTCTTTCTAAACCTTTTGTGTTTAATTTGCATCTTCCCTTAGGCATCTTAATATGAAAGCATAGATTATACAAAGGGGAATGAAAGGAAGAGAAGGGGGATGGGAATAGGAAAGACACTAGGATGAACTGGACATAACTGGAATGAGAGGATAAATAAGTGTTTCTTTTCTTCTAGTGTATGCATTTAAATCTGTACATGTTTTTCAATATATTGCAGTAGCTGTGTCCCACAAGTTATATTCTGTACCCCAGCTGTTTTGCATGTAGTCTTTCATTATTATTAATTTCAATATATTACTAGTTTATATTGTAATTTCTTCTTATATTCATGGATGTTTGGAAGTATTTTGCTTAAAATCCATCCAATATTTTGGAATTTTTTTGTTTATTTCATAACAATTAATTTGTATCTATATTACACAATGGTCAGAGAATGTACTTTAAATGACTTCAATTCTTTGAAATTTGTGAGCATGTGCTTGGTGGGGCAGGTGTATGGTCAGTGTTTGTGATAGTCCATGTTCTTCTTGAAAGAATAGGCCTTCTGTAGTAATTATGTGTACTGTCTTTTAAATTAGTCAGGTCATGTTTCTTAATCTAGTTCAAGACTTTTATGTCCTTATTTATTTATTTTTTGTCTTCTTATTCTGCCTGTCAGAAAAATGTAGTTAAAAGAAATCTACCTATGAATTTGTCTATATATCCTTTTAATTCTGTAAAATATATATATTTTTAATTTCAGAGGCATATCACTGGATATTTACAAATTTAGGGCTTTTATTTATTATTCTTAAATTGGCCCTTTCTAATTCATCTTTTGTCACTGTGGAATGTTCCTTAAAGTACATTCTTTCAGATACTAGCATACATAAACATCAGTTAAACTAATTCTTCAACACTTTCAAGTAACTCCAGTATTTTTTACCTTTAAATTTAAGAACATCCATATTTAATTTGTTCTCAGTTGGAGGGTTAGACTGATACCAATTACTAGCTAGAAAAGAAAGTCAACCAAAAGTATTTAACCTATTTAGATGTCAATAGTGTTCTAGGTTCTTTCATTTATATGTTTAGTAAAAATATCTAAACAATTATTGGTATAATTAAAGATTTTTAAGTTATGCAGTGTAAAAAGCACTGAATTGTGACCTGGAAGATTTATTTCTAATGCAACTTCACCTTTGCACTGAGTGCCCTTGAACCCTGACAAATCTCTCCTTCACTCTCTTTTTCTCTCATGACAAGTGATTATGAGAACATGATGAAGGTGCACCCTCTTTTCTTTCATATACATATATATATATATATATATATATATATATATATGTGTGTGTGTGTGTGTGTGTATTCTTTGTAGATATACATGACAGTAGAGTATTTTGATATATTATACATACATGAAGTAAAACTTCCCATTCTGTGGTTGTTCATGATGTGGAGTTATACTGCTCATGTATACATATATGAACATATGAAAGTTATGTTCAGTTCATCCTAGTGTCTTTCCTATTCCCATCCCCCTTCTCTTCCTTTCATTCCCCTTTGTCTAATCCAATGAACTTCTATTTTCCCCTGCCTTTGTTATGTGTTAGCATCTACATATCAGGGAGAACATTCGACCTTTGATTTTTTGGGATAACTAGCATACTAGTCTCCAGGTTCATCCGTTTACTAGCAAATGCCATAATTTACTTGTTTATTTATTTATTTTAAATTTAATTGATTTTATTTTTTTAATACATGACAACAGAATGCATTACAATTCTTATTACACATATAAAGCACAATTTTTCATATCTTTGTATATAAAGTACGATCACACCAATTTATATCTTTATACATGTACTTTGTTTTTTTGTATTATAATTTTTTCACACATATATACCACAATTTTTCATATCTCTGTTTGTATATAAAGTAGGTTGTGTCTTCATACATGTATTTTGGATAATGATGTCCATCATATTCCACCATTCTTGCTAATCCCCTGGCTCCTCCCTTTCCCTCCCACCCCTCTTCCCTATCTAGAATTCATCTATTCCTCCCATGTTCCCTCTCCCTACCCCACCATGAGTCAGCCTGCTTATATCATAGAAAACACTGGGCATTTGTTTTTGGGGAGGGATTGACTAACTTCACTTAGCATTAGCAAATGCCATAATTTAATTCCTCTTTACAGATGAGTAATTGAAAATTATACCCACTTTTTATGCCCATGCTCATGACCTAGACTCCCCCTACTGATCCTGAATTCTGCTGTGAAATTCTTCTTAAAGTAGGTTCCCAGAGAGCTTTTATCATGCTATATGGAAGCTGGCACTTGGTGGATTAAATGATGTCTCTCCAAAATTCATGTTCATCCACAACCTCCAAGGATTTTGTGTGTAAATAAGGTCTTTGTAGGTGTCATTTAAGACTCTAGAGAGGAAGTCATCCTGGTGAGTCCTAAAGCCAAAGCCTGGTATCTTTATAAAGGAAAGAAAAGTGAGCTTTGGTTACACAGAGAAAGTATACAGATGGGATTAGACATTGGGGTTATGTTTCCAGCAGCCAAGAACACCCGGAGACACCAGGATCTGGAAAAGTAAAGATGAATTCTTCCCTGGGCATTTAGAGGGAGTGTGACTCTGCTGATACCTTGATTTCAGATCTTTATTTGTCCTCTCTGTAAGATAACACATTTTTGTTATTTTAAGCCACTCAGTTTATGATGCTTTATAATGGCAATGTAGTGGCATCTACTTGTCTTGTTCTACAAACGACCCTTCTGTCACATTGTACTAGACATTTTACATTTTCACATTTTACTCAGTATTTTTTTTTTTTTTTGTGTGTGTGTGTGTGTGATGGCAATGATGATGGTGATGATGTTACTGTTCATAATTGGGATAGAACTTGTGTGTCTGGAGTATAGCAGCCAATTAAAATGTGTTACAGTATCCCTATAGTTGACCCAATATTTTCATCTCAATTTTATAGGTTTGAAAATTGAGTCTTGGAGATGTCAATGATTTACCTAAAGTTCTAAAAATAATTGGTTGGCAGAGCCAAGAACAGAAAACATTATCTGCCCATCATTAATATTACTATTATAATACTACCATGTTGTTCTTTTCTAGAAGTAGTAACACAGACATAGTCTTTTTCTTTTTTGCAAATATCATAAACAAAACAATGGCAGTCAGATTTTTCTCCATTGTTAAATTGTAAGAGAAATATTAACTATATAATGAGATTAAAGATTTAGAAATGAAAATGCTCCCACTGACATATAAAGCAATTGCCTATTAGTAGATTTTTCAGGGCTTCCAGGGGATCTAGTCTGTCAGTTAGTACAAATGATTAAAATGAAATTTAAAAGCACATGAGTGTATACCATAGATTAATGAACAATTTCCCCTAATGTACTTAAATTTGAGCTGAGGGAATACTCTAGGCCTCAGGACATTATATTACCTAGAAGCATAGGATATAAAAGTTGTCATCACTTTCTTTGATACTTCAGTTGAAAATGAGGCAGGAGTGTCTCAGAGAATAAATCAAACCAACCATAAATTAGTAGTAATCTCTAGATTCACTTCTTCCTTTGAGTCTTAAGAATTCTGAAATGATATCTCTTGCTTTTTCTGTAGTTTCCCCAACTGGTGTGAATTCTTATAGTGAAGGCCTGGTTTTATTCATTTCCCCCTTAAATTAATTTCATTTATTTGTGAAGTGCTTGAATGGACGTTCAGACTAATCTTCAGACATGGGGTATATTTGCTTTAAATACTTTGGAATTCAGTATCACACTGAGGGTAGCAGTAAGTTATCTGAGGGGTATACAATAACAAATAAAACAGTTTTGTAAAATATGACAACCATAAAGAATTTTTTATACTTAATTTAAGAAAATAAGCTTAAAAATCCAAGAAGTTCTCCTTGTAAACAAGAAAACACAGTGAATCATATATGTACTTCTCCAAATACTAAAAATAGAGATATTATTTATGAAATTTTCAAACATTTCGATCGCCAAAGGGCTTAGGGCTTTGCCATTGTGCAATTTATAATTTTTTTCTGAAAAATAAAATAACTATATTTAATTAGTAAAGTTTTGAGAAATACAGGCCCTAAGGAAATATTAAAAATAGAGCTATCATTTCCCAGAGAGAGAGAGAGAGTAAATTGTAAACTGCTTGAAAAGCTCAAAATGAAAAGTAGTATCCAGAACTCAAGGCTCCTTCTTTGCTTGTCCCACTTTGTGATTCTGACTGTACAAAATAGCTTTTCTCCCAGCACCTGTGGCTTGTGGAATGTCAGTAAGTCTTTCTAGTCAAGGCCCATCTAGGGGGTGTTAAGTTAGGTGTTTGCTACTGTTAACAGAGACTAGCCTGGAGCAAGGCCTGTGGATCAAAGAGTGTTTTTTACCTAGCCCTGTCTTCAATAGACACAATATGGCACTTCACTATTATCACAGGCCTTCCCTTTATGAGGATGGCCTCACCTAAAACACAGTCCCACTGGAATTGACAGTAGGCTGCAGAGAGAATTCCAGACAGCTAGGAAAAAAAAAACTGTATATCTCCCTACATATGGCACTGACACACGCACAATTTTAGCAGCTCTATTTTTCCTAAATCGCAGTTGCATGCTTTTGCTATATATGCCACACCTAGGGATACATTATAATTACAGTATGTGCCTAGATTAGGCTTTTGCTGGCTTGAAAGAAAACTAGCAGAGTACTTTTACTTTTTCATATTTCTTCTAGAATTATCAATGACATGTAGTATTCTTCAGCTCACTCATTTCCTCCTCCCTTCCTCCTGACAGGACAAAAATCATTATTTTGTCTTCCTGGAAATGAGCCTGAGTCATGCCTACTCCATGCTTCTGAGCTGATGATTTAATGTATCAGATTAAATCTGAACGCCATGGAATATCTCTTATTCTTTGTGATGATACATCCTATAGTCAGTTATCCAGAATCAATTACCAAGGGTGCAAAGCCGTTACCTGACTTGGTTTGGAGAAATGCATTTGCATCAAGAAAGAAAAGAAGCAGGGGAGTTGTGGAGCCAAACAGGACTGGCCTGGCAGGCAGAGGTTAGAGTCCTAATGTCCTCCCTGCCACTCATACCCTGTGTAGCTTTAAACAACTTTCAATTCGTTTTAAATAAATCTATTGAGATGCAATTTAAATACAGGAAAATGCATATATTTCAGTTATGCTGTTTGATGCCTCTGAGTTGTAACATTCTCCAATTTTATTACTTAAAGGCTTAGTTTCTTTAACTTTTTAATGTTTTTCAGCTTGCTAAAGTTGGGCTGAAAAATATTAAAAATTTAAAGAAACTATTTTATCTTCCCATAAAATAAAATATAAGACAAGGAAGCATTTCACCTAATTATGAGTAAGGGGGTGAAGTTCATTGTACAGGGAGGAAATAGATGAAGAAACTCATTTTAACTTCATTCCATGTTATTATTTAATGAGGATTCACAGTAACACCTCTGATGGCTTCTTAGATGAACAGGGGCAGGTAAGATTTTGAAATCAAGAGAACTTGAAAGGCTACTTTGACCCCTCACCTGAGCATCCTGGACTGGTGGACTTTCGTGCATTCTGAGTCTTCTATAAGTTTTCATAACCCCTTCTGATACATTTCATCAAAATATGTGCAATTATTATGTGCCAATCAAAACACTTAAAAAAAACATTTAAGAGATGGAAATGTTAGTTACAGGCATTTGACCATCATCTACTGTATATAGGTATCAAATTATCACACTGTAGTTCAAAAATTTTTGTAAATAAGATAAAAATAAATAGTAATAAAAAGTAGAATATGTCTACTTATAAACTTTAGCTACTATTGACTTTTCCAAACACTTTAATAGAATTGAGTATGGTCAGCATTTGTTTCAACTCTTAGAAGTTACTGTGAAACGTGGAATATCAGTAAATTTAAATAAATGAAGGTCAACACTTTAGTTGGATTTCATTGTGTAAGTAGAGAGGAGACAAGATGGGATTGGAAGCAAATCTGTAGTTGTGTTCCTGAATTCAGATCTCAGTGACCTCTTTTTGGGGAGGAAGAAAGGATTACGTGGACCCATTTTGGTTGGTATTTTAATGGCATGAAGAGGGTGGGGCATAAATGATTGGACAAATTAGCCTTTCAACCCATTTATTCTATTTCCTAACCAAAATCTATTGAGTACCAACTCTTTATGGACAATAAAACAGGACGTGGGGGCAAGAAACAAAGATAATTTTGGCTCTAAACAAGTTTATGATCTAAACAAGTAAGGGGTTGGAACAAGTAATTAAGTGATTACAAACAAAGGCACCATAATATAGGCTAAATAGAAGAGGCACAAAATACTGTGGCATTCAGATTATTTGGGGACCATCAGAAAAAGGTGGCCCTGGAGTGAGTGCAGGGAAATGTCTTTGGATGAGACCTGCTGGGTTCCATCCTGGTTCTACTATTTTCTAATAGTGTGACCTGGAGCATGTTAACTAAATGTTTCCATATCTATGAAATGTAACAACCTAAAAATATGTCCTCCTGGGGCTAGTGGCACACGCCTATAATCCTGGCAGTTTGGGAGGCTGAGACAGGAGGATTGCAAGTTTAAAACCAGCCTCAGCAACGTAGCAAGACCCTAGGCAACTTAGTGAGACTCTGTCTCAAAAATTAAAAATGAAAAATGGACTGGGGATGTGACTTAGTGGTTAAGCACCCCTGGGTTCAATCCCTAGAACCAAACCAAAACCAAAACAAAACAAAAACATTAACAACTGACCATAGTAAGGATTAAGCTTTAAGAAGAAATCAAACAACAATCATAAAATGACTGCTTTGGCAATATTTGGCATGAAGAAGTGTTAATAATTATGCTGCATAATTAAATATTTGAAATGGGCTTGAGAAATGGGAAGATGAGTGTTGAGGAACTCCCATTACATCTATCTCAAAATTGTGATGTTGTGAAGAATTTCCCATTAAGTATTCTTCTACATAAGTATTGCTTTCAAGTATTTTTAAAAAGTCTTAAGTATTCACCTACTCTACTTTCTTGGCCACACACAAGGCTTCCAGATTCTCACAAACAAATTCTGGCCTGCTTCCAGGGTAGAATTTTGACTGGTCAAAATTACATAAAGAATAGGACAGTAGGACATAAAGGATAATCTGTGACAGAATTCCAATTCTTACTCTGCATTTCTTGTGATCTTACTCTTCACTTTGTACACCAGTTTAACATTTGAAGTTAAATCCTGCACTATCAGAAGAGTCATTTTCGGAACATTCTCCATGTGTGGCATTTATATCCTGAATCCTCACTAAGTTTCCCACCTTATCAGCTCTTTGATTATTGGTTTCATTTTTCAGTCATTTGCAATTAGAACATTGTTCTCCAGAGACCATGAAAAGAAAGGAAAGAAATGGAGCTACATTTCTGATTGAGTGTCTTAAAACTTTTCCTGGTAGCCTTTGAGACTTCTAGGTTGAGTTTCTTTACCATTCTGATTACGTGAGGCTCATTTTCCCCCCGTTTGCATTTTTTATTTCATCATTAAAAAATAAATCATCTTTCTACTCAGGAATTTTTATGTTACTGCTCATATTAGAAATTCTGGCTACTTTCAACATTAACTGATTAAATCCAGCTGGGTGATAGCATCTGATAAATGCTAGATTTCCCAGAATTGAAGAGGTTATATTTAAAAACAACAACAACAACAAAAAAGATCTCTCTATATGAGAGATACACCTCTTTAAGTGTTAACCACTATTATTTGTTATAACCCAACATCAACATTTTGATGATTTTATTTCTTCTTTGATTTAATATTATCTAGACCATATGTATAAATTTATATAAACATAATTATACATATATAAATATAAATGCATATATATGTATATGTGTAGACACATATATATGTATATGTATATCATCCTCATTAGTCCTTAACAGCAAATAGGAAATGTGAATTTTTTTTCTATAGCTTTTAGAAGTACAGAAAAATTTTAGTCCATTTCATACTGAGTAGTCAAATACAAAATCAAAATCTATAAAGTTCACTTTCAGAAATGTTGGTGATATTTCAAGCCCTAGGACACAATTAGTTCAAAGTTCCATCCACAGCCTCTGGTGCTATTGTACTCTCCAGAGATATTTCTGTCTTTTCTCTTCCTTATATAAGCGCCCTTCCTTCTAAAGACACCCAACAGGATAACATGTGCGCTTTACTTTTTGATTTCTAAAACCATCACCACTGAACTTATTTCTGTTCTAACAAAAAAATCTTATAAATACCTTATATAGATGAGTTTCAGCCCTCTGATTTTATTTCCTTGATAATTAATAAAGTCCAAATAATGGATATGGTTTTCTGACATCTCTCCAGCACTAAATAATGTAAATGTACTAGACAGTTCAGATTTTCATGGGCAGATAGCTTACTAAATTAGAATCTAGTTGTCCTTGAGCATCTATATCAGAGTGGACACTTCAAGTCTCTGTGTAGGTAGGTGTAGCTGGGTGTTTTAACGTTTCCCATTTAAAATCCAGTTTTTTGGTCAGCATAATTCTATTCAAGGCAACTGAGCTGGGGGAGTTTCAGATTTTTTGGTAACCTCCATACCAGAAGTTCTGGAAGCCAATCACATAGATTTCTATTTCTTAATCTTGGAACCAGATGTCATAATTTTGGTATTTCATGTCATGGTAAAAATGTGGTTCCCATGGGAATAAGAAATGAGGACAAAGTATAATTTGAGAATGTCAATGTAATGACCACCATCAGTTGTTTCCCTTCTAAGAAGGAGGTCAGACTCTCTCATTCCAGCATGCCAGGAAAACATCAACCCAAGTAAAAGATTTGTCAGTGCTTTTCATTATATGTGTGCATTGGGAAAGCAAATTTCATTTCAAATTTAACTCAGTAGTAAGTAACCCACAAATCAACCTTCTGGCACATTTATGATAACTCTGTAGTGAATTTAGAGAGTTCATTTCTATAAATAGAATTTGGTCCACTTATGACCTGGAGATTTTCAATAGGAAATCCTGTCGTAGCAAAAGACCACCAGACCATTCACTTATTGGGTCAATAACTTAGCAAATATTTTTGAAGTGACCCAGCACGTGGTAAGTTGTAAGCTACTTAGTAGAAAATGAAATCATTAAGTTGCATTCCCTGTCCCTAAAGTGCACAAGTAATTTTTCTTAATGTTTAAACACAAAAAAATATTATGATATCAGAAAGAGATCCCCTGATTCTTGGGCCCTTCAAAGTGCAGAAAAGGGTGATGATGGCTCCTCACAGGGATGAAAATCTGTTGCTGAGCTGTTTGAGCAGTGGCTGGGGAAGTGGAACTGGGTGACTGAGCACCAACGTGGAGTTGCTGTACCTCCATACATGATGCAAATAGAGATGCAGATCCTAGACCAAGCACCTAATGCTCAAAGAATCTGAGTTAGGAAGCAGGAAAAGAAAGCAGGCTCAGGATGGGGAAGGGATGTCATAAATGAACAGGATATTGACATTAGTGCAGCAATAGCTGCTTTGTTGTAAGACAGGTCAGAGAAGCTTTGACTTCAAAGTTCTTACCCATAGGAAATTACTTTCTTCACTCATAAATTTATATTTTCTGGGTCTTCTTTGAAAATATCTCATTACTTATGTATGAGGATTAAATCCTGTAACACCTGATAGGCTATCTCATTGCTATTAAGTGAAGGAAGAAACCAGCAATGAAGATTACATTAAGAATAAATGGCATTTGTGATCAAAGTATGATGATTAGAGACATTTATCTGTCCAACTTCTGTTGAAAATCACTTTAATTATTCTTTCTCCCTTCATGCTTATAACACTTTGTCTGGTGTCATTTAAGGAATTGATAGTAAATGATTACCTTCAATAAGATGGTGTATGGATAAAAGTAAGATCGAATGTTGGATTTTCTTAGCAAGAACTGCTTTCTTGTTCTACACTAGATTTTTTTTTTTTACTGTGTGCAGGTGGTTTGTCTTTTAACCTTGAAGTAAAATTATTCCTGTATCTTTTGATTAAAATATCTCATCCTGTGCTCACGATGGATGTTCAATAATTAATATCTTTCTTGTCTCAGCTATTTAATTAAGGTGAAGACCAACATACAATTTGAATGACTAAAGTCAATGAATATCATGAATATCATTCCAATATGTTCTCTGCTAATTGTGAATAATTTCTCCATTCCCATGAAAGGATGTAACAGGTTGTCACACTGAGCCTACTTTAGAATAATTTTGGGAAATTGCTTTCTTCTTTCAAAGTGATACTCTTTTCCTATACACACCTGCTAGGTAATTGTCAGGTTTTTTTTTTTTTTTTTTAATTTCCCTCCACAGAGAAAAAAACATCACTTTGTCTCCTTTCCCAGAGAAGTCCCAGGCAATAGGATTGTGTAAATGACAAATATCAGAATCTTTTCTTTGAGAAGTTAAGATGGTAGGGCCTGATATAGAAATAAAATGGTGTCACTGAGTAGGTTAGAGGAGATGGAGACTGGCAAGGACAGACTGGGCCTGTTTGGGTTGAGGGCCAAGCATGCCTAAAGATAAAGCACTTGCTTCAGTGGACACTGCATTTATAAAAATGTGAGAAATTAAAAACGTAAAGTGTTAATAGATCTTCCAGAACATATTTCTATATAGTTTTGTTCATCCTGATTTCTTCAGCTTCTTTAGCTCCTAATGCAAAATATTTTAAGTATTCTGGCATACTGTAGCTGTGCTGACACATTAGCTACCCATTTGAACCTTTTGGAGGAGAGACAGAAAATAAGAAGTTTCATTATTATCATTTTTTGTCAGAGATGTATGTCATTTTAAATAGCACATGTGTGGCCTGTGGGAGTCAGAGGGAGCCTGGGATGAGAAAGAAGAGAGGACCCCTTTTCTCTTGGCCACCAGGTACTTCTGTAGGGGAGCTGACCACGGGGAGTAAAGGTAGAACTTGGAAGGGGCTAAGAAGCCCTTCTGCTGCTTCCCTCACTATCTTCCATATCCCTAGTTGCTAGAATAGTTTTTAGAGTCAAGGGATAACTATTTTTAAGTTCAGAACCAATGTAGTCTAATAAATTATGTCTTTATTCTCTATCCTTAAATATATTGGTGTGAAAAGAGAGTTGGAGGTGGGAGAAATACATTCTCAGGTCATGCAGAATCATGCATGTGGAAGAATTTCACAAGACAGCTCTAACTCAAATTCTGAAGTCCAATTTAGAGCTTTACTTTTTCTTATGTATTTTTCACTTTAAAATTGTTTCTCCTACTAGTAGTGCTCAAAGAAGATGAATTGCCTCTGTTACCTTTAGATTTAGACTTTAGATGTAGTTGTGATTTCTTGGCATGTTCCTCCTTTGCTAGAGACTTAATACTTTGAGAACAATTCAATTCAATTCTGTGTCTATGTAAGTGTTAGATATTACAAGAATATAGCACCAGCTAAGAGTGTGACTCAGGCTTTCTAGAAGCCTATAGTCTAATTGAAGGACTAAGTTAACAGATAAAATAATTATAGGACATTTAAAGCCTAATACATGAGAGTGATTTTATATAATAGTCAAGGAATTGAAATAGGGGAGAAATTAATGCAGGTATGTATAGTGAAAAAAAGATGCTAGGTTGAGATTAACCTGAGTTGGGGAACAAGTATGAATTTGTTTGTGGGGAGAGTGAGTTTAAAAAGCCTGGGAGCATCTAGAAGGAGATGCCAAGGGGAATTTAGGTTTATAGGGTCTGGAGTTTAGAACATAGATGGGAGCCAGTGATAAAGATTTGGGAATCATCAATCCAAGGAGATACTCAGGTGGATGATAGGGGAATGAATGAGGAGATCATTTAACAAGAATGTGTAGGATGAGAACACAAGAAATAAAAAGTTATATTCAGATTCACATGTACCTACACACATGCATGGGCTGGGGTAGTCGGTGCCTTTCTTCTTAATGATGCATGTCATATTTTTCTTCTAAGTAGGAAAACAGGATAGATTAGTGTTGCAGAAGTCAAGGAAGAAAAACATTTCAAGAAGGAGGGTGAAAAAATAAGTGGTTCTTGCCAGGAAGGGTTAAGCAGAGAAAAGACTGAAAAACAAACAAACAAACCAAACCAAACCAAATAGATGGTTGGTGAATTAGGACATGGTTGTTCATTTTTGCCAGGGAAGTTTAGCTGACATTTTGAGACCATGATGATCATCACAGCTGGGGTGGGAAAGGAGGGAGGGGATTCCTTACCAGTATTTTCCCTGTGTGAGGAAGGGTGACCAGAAACCCCAGAGATGATAACAGTGAAAAGGGTGGATGACAGGTAGCTAGATGTCATGCAAAGAGGAAGGGGCTGTGCAGGAGGACTCAAATAGTCATACCCTTTGAAAACAAATAGCACATGGAATTCCATAAAAAAAAGTTCTTTTTTTGGAAGTGGACATATACTGTGAAAAGTGCTGCCCTCTGCAATTCCTCCTTGGTCCCTTCTAATCTCTCCAATTCTGAGGAATCATCAATAGTCATTGTTGATAGAGTAACTGAGAGGATACTCAAAGAGCCTGCTTGTCTCCAGCTTGGAGATGAAGAAAAAAAGTACAGATAGATACTGGCAAGAACTTTGTAAGTTAAGTTTTAGACTTTCTGCTTTCCAAGTTATGGTACTTTATCCAAATAGGAATGTCATAGAGGTAGTTGGAAGACAAAACTGATGTGCAGATACAAGACAGGTCTTAAAATGGAGATTTGGGAGTTCTCTGAAGAGATCAGAATTGAAGCAGGGAGAGTAGGTACAGAGAGAAATGGACAGAGAGAAAGAGTAGCACTAGGTAGGCATTGCATGAGCCAGAGTTCAATCAGAGAAGAAAAGCCTGTCCATCTACCTGTGCCTAACTCTCTTTCTCTCTCTTATGTAGGTGCATGCACACACATGCACACACACGGATTTCTAATAGGAATTTGACCTTAAACAATTGTGGGAGATGACTAGGATCTCTCTTAAGTCTTTGCATCATATGCTGGAGCTTGAAGGCTATAGGAGAGTTTTTGGAAGAAATGTATAAAGCGGAGAAGAGTGAGGGCAAGCTAGATCTCATGAGCAGGAGCTAGCATCTCTGAGGATGGACTGAACACATTAGTTCTCATCACCTTTGGCCTCAGGGAAGTGACGGTTCTGCAGGAGGACTTGGTGCTTATTGTGTCTATGCTGTAAGTATAGATCTTCTGAGAGTAAAGACACAAAACCAAAAATGTCCAGGAAAGAAAATCTTAAGAAACAGGCAGCCTACCCACTTGAATATGCTATCATTCCAACACAGTATGCTACTAATGATGCTAAATGACAATAAAAGGCAGAATAGTTGAATACCAAATGAAAGACCAAAGCATTAAGTCTTGCCACTCACTGAAAAGAACAGGAGTGGGTACAGTGGTGGGAGCTTCTGGTTCCAGCTACTTGGGTGGCTGAGACAAGAGGATCACTTGAGTCCAGGAGTTGTCTCTAAAACAAATACATAAACGAAGATACAAAATAAACAAATCAAAGATACAGTGACTGGAGATGTTTTGTATTTTCTCAAAAATGAATTTATTTTTTCATTCTGTCATGAATGACATTCTGAATCTCTTGGTTTTCCATACATATAAAAACTTACAAATGAAAGAACAACTCATGTTTAAATGGTACAGTGTACCCTTGATGAAAATATTGCAACATCACATGTGTAGATAATTAATATCCTCCTAGAATGAATTATGCCCAGGATACTAAGGAATTAAAACCTAACCTGGAGAATGCATGGTTTTATCTGCATACTGAGATTACTTTGAAGTGAAAAATGCAATGATCTGCTTTCTCAAAAAGAACATTGATGAGTGAAAAAGGAGAGGTTTTCTGCTGTTGCTATGGCATGGGGTATTACTGCAGAGCTTTCATTGAAAATGGACCCTTTGTCATGGGAAGGAGTATTATTTATATAATTTGTTCTGGATAAGCAGTTGTGATAAAATGTCCAATTTCCCTTGGTAAAATTGTCTATTTTACTTTCAATATGTATATTTAAAGTTTGACAGGATTATGGAAGATCATTCTAAAGAAAATAGCCTAGTCACTCTGTGAAGGGAAACTGGTTAGGTGACACACATGTCAACAATATCAGGAAGTCATCTACTGCAGTTGGCATGAGGCAGGAGTTAGTTGGAGAGTGAGACAGACCTCAGGAACAGAAAGGTACCAAACTGACAACTGACATCAAGTTTTTTCTCCAGCTTCAATAAATCTTCAGAAGTTTCTGCCTGGGAAAGATGATCACATAAGTTTGGTGTCAAAGGCGCTATAGAGTCAATTTCCAGGTTGTTTATTCTTTTCTATTAATTCTCTTTGGAAGATATCTGATATAATTGTGTGTGTGTGTGGTTGTGTGTGTGTGTGTGTGTGCGCGCGCTTGCACCTTCCAATCTACATCTACAACTCATATTAGTGTAGATATCCAGCAAGCATTTCAATCTAAACATGGTAAAAAGAGAATATCTGATTTCCCTCCACCAACCTCTATCTGCTTCGACCCCAACCTTCCCTTTTCTCTAAATAATATCACCATTTATCCAGTTGCTTAAGGTAAAAGTCTAGATTTTAACCTTGGTTCCTGTCTTGCATTCCCACATCTACTGTCAGCCAATCCTGTGACTCAGCCTCTACAAATCTCAGATCTGTCCCCTGTTCTACACTTCCGTTGCCAGCCCCTTATTCTAAGCCACTTGTCTATTTTTAACAGATTTTCCACAACAGATTCCTGACTGGTTCCTGTGGGCACTGGTCTTTTTATGTTCCATTCCTCACCCAGCACTCAGAGCATTTAAAAATATAATCCAGATTATCTTCTACGCTACATAAATCTGCTGAAGATTTTCTTTCCACTGTACTCAGAAGAGTATCTAAATTCTTTCTTTTTAATTTTTTTTAGTTGTCATGGACCTTTATTTTATTTATTTATATGTGGTGCTGAGAATTGAACCCAGTGCCTCACACATGCTAGGAAAGCGCTCTACCACTGAGCCCCACAACCCCAGCCAAAAGAGTGTCAAAATTCTTTTGTGGCTCCAGGGTCTGTGTGATCTGAAGTCTACTTAACTCTCCTATCTTGGTTCAGAACAACCTCCATCCCACCCATCCCAACATGTCCTGGGTATACTGGCTTATCTTCTTTCCAGTTTTCTGGCATATTTTTTCCTACCTGAGATAGAATTTCCTGCAGTAGGCAAAATCTCTTCCTAATGTTCTCTCCTCTCTCTAATCCCATTATTACATGCCTGGCTCCTTCTTGGCAACCAGATCTCAGTTTTAGTGTTACCCAGAATTCTCTGTCACATAATCCTACTTTACATCTCTACCTAGCATTTAACTCTCCCCATGATATTTCTATCATCTCTCCTTTTACATATATGAGGATTCTCAAATCCATATTTCCACCTAAATCAAATCCTTATATTTTACAAATACAATAAAAATTCCATTAGGACATGGCTTTTGTGGGTCTTGTTCACTGTTGTGTCTCAGGTGCATAGATAGGAACAGCAAGCACACAGAAGGCAGGCACTGCCTTCTAGTATTTGAGACATTTGCAGACAGGTAATGCAGAGCAACAGAGAAAAGAAAGTGCTATGGGAACACAAAAAAGGAGCATCCAGCCTGGACTGTGAGAAACCTTGCTTGAAGAGTGGTACTCAAGTTGCGGAAGAATGAGTAGATGTGTAGGAAAGTGAACAGGCTGGCCCAAGACTATTAGTTAAGGCTGATTTATATTTTTAGAAGTGACACTGCATGATGTCTTCAGGGAACTCCAAGTCTTTAAAATACTGCTAGAAAAGAGGCTGGAATGCAGAAGGAGGAGAGAAATTGTCCTGAGATGTCAGCAGGAGGAAGGAACTAGAGTAGGAAATACTAAATGTCATTTGAAAAAGTAGTTATCGACAAATCATATTTCACACTTTGATTCAAGTGGGTTATGAACTCCCATTTTTACCCCGTATACAGATTGCAGCATCACATCGGTTACACATCCACTGTTTTACATATTGCTATACTAGTGTCTGTTGTATTCTGCTGCCTTTCCTATCCTCTACTATCCCCCATCCCCTCCCCTCCCATCTTCTCTCTCTATCCCATCTACTGTAATTCATTTCTCCCCCTTGTTTTTTTTCCCCTTTCCCCTCACTTCCTCTTGGATGTAATTTTGTATAACCATGAGGGTCTCCTTCCATTTCCATGCAATTTCCCTTCTCTTTCCTTTTCCCTCCCACATCTCACCCCTGTTTAATTTTAATCTTCTTCTCATGCTCTTCCAACCAACTCTATTCTTAGTTACTCTCCTTATATCAAAGAAAACATTTGGCATTTGTTTTTTAGGGATTGGCTAGCTTCACTTAGCATAATCTGTTCTAATGCCATCCATTTCCCTGAAAATTCTATGATTTTGTCATTTTTTTAATGCAGAGTAATGTTTTGAACAACCAACAATAAAAATTTAAAAAAAAACTTAAAAAAAAAAAGAAAAAGTAGTTATTGTACAGGGGTGGAGTCACATGGAGATCACTGTAGTGCAGTAGACTGAAAAGTTGGTTTTAAGAAGAAAAGGTCAAGAAACAAAAGTGAGTAAGACATTAATAAGGTAGTTCAGTCAGGAGATGAGGTAGGTTGTGAACTGTGAACCACGAGGCAGGTTGTGGGACTGGGTAGAGTAAGGGACAAGAGTCATCTAAGACATTAACAACCCTGTGAAATGGAGAAAGGAATGAAAACAAGTTGTGTAGCTCCAGACTTCAGACTTGAGAATTAGATGGATGATGGTGGTGGTATAGCTTAAATGAAGGAGGAAAAACTAATACCAAAGAAAGAGTAAAGTCATGGGTCCAATTTTATTCATGTTAAGTTTGAGAATGCTGTGGATCATTAGGAAAGGTGGGGCAACATTTACTGTAAAAATTGGAGCGGGGCTAGGTTTGGTGGTGCATGCCTGTAATTCCAGTAGCTCAGGAGGCTGAGGTAGTAGGATTGTGAGTTCAAAGCCAGCCTCAGCAAACTAGTAAGGCCCCAAGCACCTTAATGAGACCCTTTCTCAAAATAAAATATAAAAAGGGCTAGGGATGTGACTCAGTGATTGAGTGCCTCTTAGTTCAGGCCCTGATTAAAAAAAAAAAAAAAGAATTGGAGGGGGCATGAAGTTGATTATTTTTTTTATTAATATAGAAATATAGATTTGAGAATCCTGGTATAGTGGCAGTTAAACCCAACACGAGTACTGGTGAATCAAAAGAGGATGTAGAATAAGAAGAGAGGCAAGCAAGACTGAAGCCCTAAAAAATAACAGAATTCAAATATGACATGAAGAAGATCAAAAAGGAATTCTTTATTCAAGTGGAAAAGTCATATGGCTAGTATCTCAGAAGATTGGGAAGATTTTTAAGAGAGAGGGAATCATATACTGGAGAGAAATCTGGTAAGATACAGTCTGAATATCATCTTCAGGGACTACAGTGGGCTATTTATGACCCTAGCAAAGGCAGTTTGTGGAGTGGTCTGATTGAAGACAGATTTTCAAGGTACATTGAAGGATAAATAGACTGGGAGATCACCTGCCTACCAAAAGGAGGAGGTACACACACTGGGATGGGGAATGGGGAGGAGGTAAGGGAGGATGGAGACCATGAGCTGCAGAGGATCAGCCTTACCAGTGAAGAAGGAGAGATCTGCCAAAAGTGGAGGGAAGAGACAAGAGACAGCAGAGCTTTGGTGAAGAATGTGGGCTCTGACATCACCACCACCAGCTGTCACCACAGCTCCTTAGTTGTGTGACATTGGAAAAGCAACTTAACCTCTTGGAGTGTCAGCTTCTTTGTCTGCTAAGTAGGGATCTCAGTACCTACCTCGTGGGGTGATGAGGACTAAATAAGACTATTCCCATAAATCTGTGGTCAGTGTTCATCCCTGGAAATCTCTTAACAAATGTTAACTGATATTTTATTGTTGTTGTTTTAAATCGTGATGATGTGAAGAATATCTGAGACTGTGGTGATCAACAAGATGAGAAAATGCTATTGGTGACCTCAATGAGGTAAATAAGCAAGTGGCCTGAGGCAGAAGGACATTCCCCCAAAGACTTTTGTTTGATTTCAATATACTTATTATTATTTAACACTTTCAGGGATATTCTTTGCACTATTATATTTTCAGCACCTAGATTACTTTATTGAGTTAATTTTTGTTTGTTTCTCTAAAGAGAAACAGTGATGGGTTTGTTTTAAAAGACAATGTTGGGTTCATCATTATCAAAACTAGAAGCAAGGGTTGGCAGTAATTTTGAAGATGATGGTTTGACTGAAGTTGTAGTTCCCTGCCTCTTACACAAATACAAATTCCTTTAAGTGAAAAAAAGCCCTTAGGGATAACCCTATCTTATATCACATCCCATTGTTGTCTATAAAAACCAAAAAGAGACAAAATACTAAGACTGAACTTTAATGGTCTCTCTCCATATATACCTATATTTTATTTTCATAGAATCGATAGTGCTGGTATCGTTAAGGGACACAAGTAGCCATTGGAAATGCTCTTCTTAATTTCTTTTACCCTTAAGAGTCCTCATCTAAAACTGTTATTAACAAGGACTCTGTCATTAGATGTGATAACTGAATGAAATAAGGTTTATAAAGTACTAGTGTACTTCTTGGCACATAATGAATAATTAGTGTTTATTTCTATCCTTTCCTTCATTAGCTAACACTCTTTGGCTTGGGAAGAGATTCATGTGGAGACTATAATGTAGAGGGAATCATGTTAGATTGAAATTCAGAGGCCATGAATTCTCATACTGTCCATGTCCCTCATTATCTATGAAACCTCAGGCAATTCACTTAATATCATCTATGAAATGCAGAGTAATAATTTTCCTTCTGCAGTGAAATTATTGTTAAAGATAAAATGGCATCAGGCATGAATGCCATACACATGCAAAATGCCATTATTTTGGTTGTAAAATATATATTCTTATCCTGTGCGGAGAGTCACCATGGCTTTAAATACTTTCTTAAGCCTTTTCAGTTCCCAAAACTGATGGCACAAGAAACTCATCAGCTACCTTAAGACACAACATGCCACCTTTTACTTCTAAAACACCAGAATTTTCTTTATTAGCCATCTAGAGCTGTGGAAAAAAATTTCATCAAAACTAAAATAGCTTAAAGCAACAAACCTTTACTATCTCACAGTTTCTGTGAATCACAAATGATGTCTAGTTGTGGTCTGGGGATACAGTCAGCTTACAAGCTGGACTGGGGCTGAAGGATCTGCATCCAAAACATCACACTCACATGGCTATTGGCAGGAGGCTTCTGTTCCTTACCAAGGGCCATTGGTGGTCTTTCCTCATGAGAAGGCAGCCAGTCTCTTCCAAAGTAAGAAATGCAGGAGAAAGAGCAAGGAGACACGCACAGTTCCTTTGCTGACAAACACCATTGATTCTATTTTCATCTACTTGTCTGAATCAAGCTATGTTCTGCCACACAATAAAGGGGATAGGAGGAGACTAGTCTCCTCCCCTTGAAGGGAAGCATGTGAAATAATTTGATGTGATTTTTTTTTAATACCAACACACTTCTCTATAGTCAAAATCAAAGAGTGGTCACCTGTGGCCCCCTTGGTCATCAGCAGAGTTTGTGGCTGCCTGTGTCGGCGGCATGATTAACACAGGAAGACTCATCTTTCTGCTGTAGGGCCATTTTCACCTATTTTCTCAAGTTCTCCCAATAAATTTTATTTACGTGTATTATAAATTTTAATATTCTGTCTCCTTTAAAATATAATGTCTCTGGCAAGAGTGGACATAATGTCTGCTGCAGGTAGGAATTCAGTAACTATTAATTGAATTTATGAAAGTATCTCTGATGGAAATGATTTAAGTGCTTTCCAAGAAACATGTTTTAGTATGAGGAATAGGGAGATAATGGAGGGAGAGGACTAAGTGGGAAGAGAAGGGAGAGTTAGTTATGCAGATCATGATCTGCTACTGTCTGCTTCACAGGTGGACTAAAATCTCTGAAAAGTGGCAGCAGCACCTTGATTAGTGGCGAGATCACCAAAGGATGGGGAGTACATTGGGGAAATTTCTTCTCAGACCCTGAAAGAGAATAGCTCTACTCAAAACTGGAGTTGGGAGTGCTACCCAAACAGCAAATGGGTTCTGCAAGAGTAAGAAGGTTATTATGAGAAACCTTTCCAAGTAGATTTTAATTTGGATAAATACCAAGTTGTCATTCATCTCAGACATTTAAAATGCATTAGGTCTGCCATTACAGCCCTGGCTGCAGATTCAGCCAGCGTTTATCCAGCAGCAATTGTGTGTGAGAGATCATTCTTATGGCCTGCACATTTATGATCTCATTCAATCCTCACAAACACTGTATGAGAAGTTTTAATATCATTTCCCTTTTATAGGAAATTAGTGCTCTGGGAGGTTAAGTTCATTGTTCAAAATCGCACAGCAAGCAAAGAAAAAAAAAAACTGGGATTTGAATCCAAGTTTTTAAACTCTATTATATACTACATCTTTCCCATTTTTCTGAAAATGGAAAATTGCAAATGCACATACATCATAGATGCATCATCTTAAAATGCTGGTATCTCCCTAGTTGAAAAACTGGTATAGGTAAGCTATCAGTCTTTCTCATTCCATAAAGTAAGTTGCTGTTGACAACACAGTTTACTATAGTAATATTTAAAATGGGAGCCATGATTTCCTTTGAGTCCCTTTTGCAAATTCAGATCTGTTCTGCTTAGGATGTGGTTGTACGTTCCTTACCAGAAACTGCTCACCTTTCTTGAATATTGATGCATTTTTTACTGCATAAAACTTAACCACAGAACCAAATAACAATCAAACACAAAAAGTATCAAATTCTAAATATGTGATTTATAATACATAATTTATAATTATGCCTCAAAAGTCCTAATGGGACAGTTTGGTATCTTTCTCACAGTCCTTTCATTAACCAATCAGAAGTTTCTATTTTCCATTCTTCCTTTAAGGAAAAAAAAAGTGCTTTTTCTTCCCCTCTGGAGTTTCTTCAATATCAGTCTTTGGCCATAGGCTTTTGTGCCATTCATTCATGTTTCCATTCAGTCATGAACGGTCATTCACTCATTCAGTAAACATTGGTTGACTCTTTCAACATATTTTTGCTGAGTATTTACTATATGCTAAGTGTTTTCCTGGTTGCTGATGAACCATTTTTGGTTGTGGGCCAGTCACTGTGCTCAGTTCTGTGAATACAGAGATGCTGTATAAGACACCGTCACTGTAATAAGCAAATGCAGTATGACAGGAAGTGTAATGACACTTCATGTAGGCTACAGTAGAGATGTGAAAATTTGCATGTCTCATATTTATAGTCCTGTTGTATAGTTATCATATATATACTATGCTGTTGTTACATATGATGTATTATTTTACTTTGGAGTCATAAGTTATCTTGTAGAGGAGTAATATGCCAACTAAAGGGTAGGCTTTTATAGATTGTCCGGTTAGTCTGTGACTGGGTCATCAGAGAGTAGATTTCAAGAATTGGGTTAGGTAAAAATATCTGTGAAAGAAAATGTAGAAAGTTATGGAAGAAACTGGGAGAGCTGTCAGATTGCAAGTCTAGCCCTGAGTGAAGGATCAAAAGAAATAAAGGTTGTGTGCGACCTTAGACAGTGGGGTAATTGGGTGATGGAGCCAAAGTTTCTTCATATGAATCCCCTGTCTTCCAGGAAAGGGCCTGCCTTAACATCCCTGCTTTACTTGATCAATGGTCTAGAAGCATCCTGGGAGAAGGCAGTCACAACTCAGAAGTTGGGACCCTTCATTCACTCTGTTCCCTAGAGGTTCACGTCTGACAGGCACATTCTTTGGGCTACCAAAGTCTCAATAGGCCAGTTCTGCAGGCTGAAAGGGAAAATTAACAAATGATCTACTTAAACCAGTTTGGTGCATTGTGGGAGAACTGCAGGCTCATTGTGTCTGGAGTATAAGGGGCATTTGGGTGAGAAAACAAGATGGCAAAAGGGGAGGGTATTAGGAAACAATACCAAAGAGATGCAACTAAATCAGACTTTAATATGCAAATCTAGTGAATTTAAGCACTGAGAGGAAATTGAGAAGTTCTAAGTAGGAAAGAGACTTAATCAGGTTTCTTTTTCCCCTTTCAAATCAATCAGCAGATCAATTAGAAGATATGACAAGAAACAGAGAAGAATTAGAATAATGTGTTTTCTGAACAAGAGCATTAAACGTCGAAATGCACATGTTCAGAAAGGTAATTGAAAAGCAGAAATGACATCACATTATTAGTGATGCCGGGTGAGGAGTCCCTGATTCCCAGGTCTCTGGCTTGGTATTTAGACAGCAGACATTCCCTAAGCTAAGGATTGCATGAAGAGACACAAATTTGGAGAAAAAGTAAGTTTTGGACAATGGCATTGCACAGTTTTACCCAACATTCAGCAGATAGCTCAGTGCTTGAGATGCAGACAAGTTTACTATGATCCTGCCTTTCTCTGGTGGTATTTTTAATCATCCCAAAAGAGTCAGCTAGTAACCTCAAATCTCATAAATGGAGAGTATAAGCAACTTACTTTTCTTGCAGTTCTGTATCTTTTTGGCCTTTATCTAGTTAGCAGAAGCATCCCTCCACCATGAATAAAAATAAAGAAAGAAAATATAATGACTGCAACATCATGAGAGTCCAAAAAAAGTTTGTCACCAAACAGACAAAGTTCTACCTGTCTTTGTCTTTCTGCGTGTCTTTTGGGGAAAATTCTTTCTTGCCCTCTAAACATATATGAGAAGTGAACTGCTCAAGCCTGTCAAAGTATCCTTATCTCTAGGCTGATGATGGATGGTAAAGCATTATCTGACATCCTTGACCCAGACAAGCAGAAGTCACTCACAGAAACTATCAGATTCTCTATCAAACAGCATGCTTTGGTTTTAAAACTTCATTTCTATTATTTAAGTTCCCTAATACTAATTCAGGCAACATAAAAATTCTGGTTTGGGAGGCTAAGGCAAGAGGATCCTGAGTTCAAAGCCAGCCTCAGCAAAAGCAAGGCGCTAAGCAACTCAGTGAGATCCTGCCTCTAAATAAAATACAAAATAAGAAATAAGGCTGGGGATGTGGCTCAGTGGTTGAGTGCCCCTGAGTTTAATCCCTGGTACAAAAATAAAATCACAAATCTTGGTAGAAAGGGGAAGGAAAAAGAAATAATGTTGGTTGTGCTTCTCTGAGGAATGTGAGGAGGACTTCAAATGAGCGTTTTGAAATCACCTACGTGTGTGAAGAGATGCGTTGTGTGCTTCACATCATTTTTCCTCTTCCTCCTTTTCTTTCTCTTCCTTCTTCATCATCCTCTTCCTTTAATGCACTAAATTGTAATGATCAAGCCACTTATTGGTTCCAAATGAATTAAAAGCTTTCCATCTTGGTCAGATTTCAAGTCTAAGCCTGTACAATGGCCAAAAGGGTCCTCCACACACTTAGACATTCCTCCCTCTAGGTATCACATTGCCCACCAACCAGCTTCTTGCTCTCTCCCAGGCTCCAGCCACACAGACTCCCTGTTATCTCTTGAAGACCCCGTCAGCAAGCTCTGCCTCAATGCTGTGCACTTCTGATAAGTCAGACTGCTTCTTCCCTGACAACCACAGACCAATGGCAATCTCCACACCAGGCCTTCCTGGGCCACCCTATTTCAATTTGCAACTCCTAATCCCATGTCCTCCTCACCCCCTGCTCTGCTTGATTTTTCTTTAAAGTCCTTATCTTCTGATGTATCATACAATTTTCTTATTTTTATTCATCACCAATCTGTTCATACAAAAATATGAGACATGGGTTTCTGTCATTTGGATTTCCTGCTGTGTCCCCAGAATATTACAATCGTGCCTGGCTCTAAATATGTGTAAGGGTCAGATATTAATATCTCCGTTCACAGGTGAGAGGTCAGGGCTAAGAAAACATAAGCAAATTTCCCAAGTCACATGATTAGAAAATGGAAAGGTTCAAAGTCCTATCTGGATCTGTCTGGCCCCATCATGCTATGATTTCTTCTGTTTTCATATAGCCAGTTAAATGCTTTCATGCAGTCAACAGGAGGGTTCCTTGCAGGGAGTTGCTGCTTTCTAGACTCTGAATTTTAGGTCATGGAGTCAGACTGTGAGGGACTTGTGGGAAAAGCCAAGAAGAGAAAGAAATAACATCAACAAAAGAGCAGCGGGGGCTCCTATGCCAACCCCTAGTGGCTCACAAGATCACTGAAAACCTTCTGGATGCCCAGACTGAGTCGCACACGGACAAACTGTGGGAAAACCAGTGACACACAAGCCAGCCAAGGGTTCCATTTAGACTGCACACACAGATGTCTAATTGGAGTTTGCGGTTTATTAACATAAGCTGCTTAGCCATTCCGAAATGGGAGCTAATCAAAATATTGCAAATGATGCACCTTGAAAAATGTCAGTCTTTATCATGATTACACTTCCATATTTTCCCCATTTGTTATGTGTGTGTTAAATCCTTTTAAAAAATTATCCTCTACTGAGACCAGCCTCTGGTGTGAGTCTGTGCTCAGAGGATCTGGCAGGAGCAGTATTGAGCCATATTTCCATGCAGCTTTATGTGCTGCACCTAACCTACATTTCTGTAGCAATAGGTTAGGAACAGAGCGATTTCCTGGCAATTGCAGCTCACACAGAGCCTTTGAGAGCCCTGCTCTCTTCCCTTTCTTTGCCAGTCACCGGGAAGTAAAGGTCATCAGAGGGAAGCAGATAATTATGCTGTCTCAGGAATCGGTGTTTTTCTCTGTGGACTCCTGGAATGTAATTCATTTCTTCAGTCTTTCTTCTTGAGTATTAACAAAGTCAACAAAAAAAAGGATTTTCATCCCCACTAGGACTTCCCAGCACTGAATGAGAAGCAGTCAGCATGAATTTTAATCAGACTGTCAGTTTTTCAGTCCTTCATTTTCCATAATCAATTTCTTTTGTGTATTAACTGAAAAGTGAATACATGGAGTTTGAGAATTGATGGAACCTAATACTTAGAATCCCACTCGATCACATTCAGAAATGAGCTCAGATGTGCTTCTCCATAGAGCCAAAATTTATGTAAGAGGTACATTGGAAGATAATTTTTTTTCCTTCTTAAAGTGATTCATTCCATGGTTTCTTTAAATAGGTCAGCTAGTGCTGTAAATTGATTTCCACAAAATGGAGTCAATTTTTCTTTTTTTCCTAGGGCTGATCATGTATAGTATAGGTAACATACATGTAGAATTTTTTTCCTTGTATTGCCTTTTCCCTTTTTTGTGCCTGTGTTCCTGCTGCTACCCTACCCCACTTACCTTTGTGAGGTTGTGAAGGAGGTCATTTTGCAAGGCCCATGTCCACCTGGGTGAATCAGTACATTGTTCTGTGATCAGCACAGCTCTGAAGAGATGGTATTTGATTAGTCTTCTTTTTTCACCAGACTTTAGTTAGGAGATATCAGCATTTCAGGGGACTTGTGGGGTCAGGGCAAACTTTTCCTTGCACATGCCCCTCCTGCTTGGTACACTCCATGATCACACTCCTCCTCCCATTCAGTGCCTGTCTTAATTGCTGTAGCTGCCATAACAAACACCTACAAGCCGAGTGGCATTAATGACAGGAATTTATTGTCTCACATTTCGGGCTAGAAAGCCAAGATGCTCAAGGTGACAAAAGGGTTTTGTGCCCTCTGAAGGTGCTAGGGCAGGACCTGCTCCAGCACTGTCTCTTAGCTTCTGGTAGCTGCTTGGCTTGTGCCAGCAGAGCTCCAGTCTTCATGTGGCATTCTCTAAGGACAACAGTCATGTTGGATTAGAGGCCAACTCTTCCAGGATGACCTCATCTTAACTCATTGTATCTACAATGACTCTATCTCCAAATAAGGTCACATTCTGAGGTAATGGGGCTAGGACATCAACATATGAATTTAGGAAGGGGCACAATTCAACCTATAACACTATTTGTTGTCTATTGTTGCTTACCCCAAAACTTAGTGACTTGAAAGAACATTTATTATCTCATGGTTCCTGTGATTTAAGAATCCAGGAATAACTTAACATGGCTACCCACTCTTGAATTTCTCATAAGACTTCAACCATGGCTATAGCCTTCTTAAGTCTCAATTAGGGACAGATTTGCTTCCAAACTCACTCAAATGATTTCTGGTAGGATTTGGTTCCTGGTAAGTTGTTGGAACAACTAGTAAACTACTGGCCAGGGGCATCTTTGGGCATGGGAAGCTCACAACAAATAGCAACAAGCAGCCATCAGGGCAAATGAGAGAGAGAGAGAGAGAGAGAAAGAGAAGGATGTGCATACCATATACACGTCACAGTCCAAGTGTTGGAAACATTCCAAAGGACAGGATTACACCAGGACATGGAATCCAGGATTCAGAGATCTTAGAAGTCATTTCAGAAGGTAAACCTGCCTTGGTTGGCGGGAGTCAGCCATCCTTCCTCAAAAAAGCTGGTGAAACTCCCCAGTAGTTTATTGTCTGACTTCCAACAGTAGAACTTCAGGAGTTGACTGACCTCTTTTCCTTTCATGCCATCTCTGCTTTTATCAGTCTAAAATGGCAGTGTTTCTGTTGATGTCATTGTCTCAAATACTTTGTGAGATCTTTGGAATCTTATTTGGGTTTACTTTACCAGAAAAGAAGTCATATCCACAAATCACTCTAAGAAAAGCCCTTTGGAACCTTTGGGGTCCTTCTGAGAAGGACCCTTATATCTTATTCTACTATACTCACAGTTTTCCTTGTTATGATGTGAGATGTTATGATGAGGTGAGGTGAGTGACATAGGCATTGTGATGTAAAGTTAGGCTATTTTGTAAGAATTACATGAATAAAAGCACTGCAGTACTGCAACAGCTGATCTGATGTGTAAGACAGTTGTTAAGTGACCATTGGGAGGGTACAATATACACCATGGAAATGCAAGACAGGAATGAATAATGTCCCAGATAGGATTGATGGAATGGTGCAGGATTTCATCATTATGCTTACCAGATTTAAAATTATGAATTATTAACTTCTCAAATTTTCCATTTAATATTTTCAGACCATGTTTGACTATAGGTAACTGAAATTGTAGAAAGTAGAAGTGTGGATAAAATACACTCGGAAGCCAATTTTTAAATTTTAGCATTTTTCTTCTTTCTGGAAAGGTTGAGAATTTTCCAAGTGATCAATCTTGGTTCCCTTTTGCTCAACAGTTCTTCCTTTAAAGCATCATTCTTAAAACTTACTATAACCAGCATGAAAAAAATCAGATAACACCTGTCACACTTTGAAAATCTCCTCAGCTCACTAAGTTGGTCAGGGCAGAGTTGCAAAGCAGAAAATTTATTCAAGCAACCCCTCCCACAATATCTGAACCTTCTCTGTGATGCCTCTCTGTTCTTCTGTGCCCTGCCCACTCCACCACTGGTTTCATTGATCTTTACATTTCCCATCTTCCTAGGCCAAAGTGTCCAGCACCTCCAATCTGACAAGTGTCTTGTTCTCAATAGCTCAAATATATTTGATTCCTTGGAAACTTGGAAGTCCATGATGACAGAGATTCTTCATGTAAACAAATCATTGATGATGTTTTATTTGGCTAATGTGTTATCTCATTATGAAAGGTTAATAATCTTGAGAACTGTTTGCTAATCTTGTTCCCAGAATGTGCTGTCCCCAACTGCCAAACTGCAGAATGTATTCCCTCACCCGGTTGCAGGCAAACCGCCCACTCGCCCTGACCCATCAATGAACTTCCCTCCCTGCCCTCTCCAAGGAAAGTATATAAGCTCTGCTTAAGCTGTTCTCAGGGCTCTTTGCTCTATTCAAGTGAGCTGTGAGCCCCAACATGCTGGACCCCCAATAAACCCTTTGCTGTTGCATGAGACAGTCTCTTGGTGGTCTCTTCCTCTGATGCTCGCCTGACCTTTACAATTATCTTATCTTAATTAGAGTTATATATTAAATTTATATGATAATACAAAGTTAAAATTCTAGATTTCTATCTGGATAGCTTTATTTATCACTAATTTTCCCACTAACAAAGGACATTCATTAACTCCTTTATACTTCACAAATGTCCTATGCAGTAGATGTCTAACCCCCAATTTAGAAGTTAGAGGACTGAGGCTCAGAGAGGTGAAGGAATTTTCTGTGGATTACAGGACTCAGGTAGTATCCAGTGACACCCCACAGCAGTGTACCTCACTTTGCATCATGGGGCAATCGGGAGGATACCTTCATAAGGAGTGGGAGATCATGGCGGGTTTTTAGTAAGATGATTCCTACTCATGGATGAGTTGTTCCCACATCATTTAGTTAGTCTTATGCAGATACTATTGATATTGATGTCCTCCGTAGAGGACTTTGATCCACACCTGGATGCCCTGGAGATTGTCACACTGACCACAGCCACTAAGAGCCTTTCCGTGCTCATACGTTGGTTTTCTCTAGCCTCTTCTTTGGCCTATCAGCACATTTATAAGAGAATTTGGCTGTGTTGACAAAATGTGCTGACAGCTTTCAGTAGTGAATATGGACATCTGCTGAAAGTTTTGGCTGTGTTTGTAGTGGGTGCTGGTTAGCACATAAACTCTGAGCCTGAAGGAAAAAAAGAAAAGAAAGCTGGTTATAGAATTCTCTCTTTCTGCAGATTTGGCATTTTGAAGTTTGTTGTTATTTAGATGAGACTCACAAAAAAACTGATAATCTTAGAATGGAAAGACAAACAAGGTTGAATCTATTTCTGGTGTAGTCCTTTGAGCAGACCATAGGATTTTAGCATGTTGGAGGTGAAGAAGATCTAGAGAATGGGTTTGTCCTTTTAATCATTGAATAGATGAGGAATCAGGCTCAGGAAATGAAATGACACTTGAAATGTATCCATTCTGGGGCAAATCCTGGCATAGATTTTAACTTAATGATCTTTGTATATTCATTCATTGCATCACATAATGTTTGGGGGGGGTTGATGATAATATAATTGTTGTCAAATAATTTCTTGTTAAAACTGTATTATACATTATTACTATTTTATCTACTAGCCTGCCAGCTAGAGTCTATCTCAATCTCTCAGGGGCCTACATGTGGGTAGACTATCATGTCTCTTCCATCACCCTCCTGCAACCTTCATCTCTGTTGTAGCTTGGAACCTCCCTCTTCAGGGAGGGCTGCACCCCATTCCCTTGTAGGTCCCACTCTTTTCAGATATATACCTCACAAAGTGTGTGGGTTGTTTTATTCCAGTCTTCACCACTTTCCGTTCCTCTAACCTCCCCACCTACCACACCAACACAAGCTTTTACCAACTCAGGCCTTCATCCCATTCTGCCTGAGGGCCAGGTTTGGGCAGCAGCCTTTCATTTCCAGAGTTGATGACCTGAGCCTATTAATAGTTGATTGACATTGGCCTTCAGGTTTTTAAACAACATGTACCCCAGGCAGTCTGCTTGTGAGCTGAAGGGGATGAAGACAGTATATCAAGAGTTCTGACATTTTCTCTTCATCTGCTGCCTAAGCCGATAGGTACTAAAATGTTCAAGATAGAGGTATAGATTCTTTGAACACAGTAGTGGTCCATCTCTCTAAAAAATTATCCTTCATGTTTCCTCCTTTTGTTTTCTGCTTGGGAGAAAATTAATGGACTTTACATAGCTATAGAATTATTAAAACTATGAACTATGATTTACCCTTAAAATATATCTGAAATCAGATACTTTTGATGATTCTGGACCAACATTGTCCAAAAAAAATGTTTTGTGATCATGGAAATGTTCTATAATTACTCTATATAATAAAGAACAACTAGATACCTGTGGCTGTTAATACTAGAAATGTGACTAGTGCCAGCAGGGAAATGAATTTGTATCTGTGTTAAATTTAAATTCTTTGTATTTAAATAGCCACATGTGGCCATTGGATACATAGTGGGAAGTATAGCCTAGATCATTTCAGCTTCCCTTTATTGGAGAGGTTAGTATGATATACTTATCAGTATTAGTCTACCTCCAACCTCCACCATCTTTATGCTACTTTCCATTGTTTCTATCATGATCCTTTACTTCTCTTGGAACAGGTAGAACCAGAACTGCTCTTGTTTTCTGGAAAGTATCACTTTTTGTCATCTCTCTCTCTCTCTCTCTCTTTTCTCTCTCTCTTGCTTTCTCTTCCTCTTTCTTTCTCTTTTCTCTTCCTCTCTCTCTCTCTCTCTCTCTCTCTGTCTCTCTCTATTTCTCTTTCTCTCTGTCTCACTGTCTGTCTCTCTGTGCCAATTATGCAAGACTCATTAATCAACTTAGCCTAAAACTGAGATCAATGTAGAATGTGAAAATAAATAAAAGGCAACATTTGTTTTTTCACTCTATGTACCAGCTATATAATACTTCTATATATTAACTCACTTCTTATATTAGCTCTTCTGTCACTGCAGCCCTGTGAAATCTATGCATATGATATAATAATATCTATTTTATGGATCAGGAGATTAAGGCAGAGGACACAGGTTAGTATTTGCTAGAAGTGGGATTTGAGGTCAAACATTTGATGATAAAACTTACTCTCTGACAACATTGCAATGCCTCTTCTCTGCAGAGAAATTCCTGGGATACCACTTTGAACCCTCTCAGTGGTTGCCTTGTAAGAATTGGGCTCTGTAAATTAAAAAGCAAACAGATAAGTTTTCTATTGCAGTAATGCAACACAGTCCTGACGCTAATAAATCAGTGTACAGATCCTACAAGTTAAGGGCTCAGCCTTCAACGAGACCACCCACACTTCAGATATCAGCTACAAGCTCTGAGAGCTCTGAGCTCACCTGTCCTTCTGACAAACTGCCTACAATTTTGGGAGTTTCCACTACTACTTTAAGCTCAATAATTCACTGGAAAGAATCACAAATTTCAGGAAAAAGCTACACTTTTCATTATAACTTTATTATAATGGAAACAAATCAGCCAAATGAGGAAGTGTGGAGAACAAGGTCTTAGAGAGACCCCAGCATGGAGCTTCTGTGCTTTGTCTTTATGGAATCAGGACACGTTGCCCTCCCAACACTCTGATGTATTCACTGACCAGGGAGCTCAACTGAATTCTGGTGTCCAGAGTTTTCATTGTGGTTTCATTATTTATGTAAGATTGCTTGACTCATTGGCTATGTGATCTTAATCTCCAGCCCTTCTCTTAGCTGGTATCATATGGCCTCATCCCTCAACTCATGGTTGATCTTAACAGCATAGCTAGCCTCCTCCTGAAACTAGGGATTCATCAAGAGTCATTTCATTAGCATAAATACCAAGGTCTACCATGAATAGCAAAGATCATTCTGTAATTCGAGAAATTCCGATGATTAAAGACCTCCATCTCAGAGTCTGAGATAAATGCTGGGCTAACTCTTCATTATACATACAGAAAATTTTCTTTCAAATGATTAAGAGGAAGGTTAAGGACATAAGCATGTCTAATTTTTTAGTGGTTCTTGGACACATTCAAATACATTATTTCATTTTATCCTAATGACCCTCCTATGAGGAAAATATCATTGATGTATTTGTTTTATAGATGGGTAAAAGAGGTTTAATGATGACATTATATAGGAACATCCAAATAGTGGATGTTGGATGTTAATAATTGACGTGGAGTTTAGATCTGTTAATTATAAGTCTTTGGCATATATAAGAATAGTCAAAGGGCTAATAATAGAGATAGGGATGCTCTAAATACTAATTTTTCTTATCTGAAAATGCAGAATAGGAATGGGCTTTCCCAGGATAGGATAGTAAAGGAGAAATGTGAAGATTTGGGAGTTAGTCTTCTTCCTAATTTGGCAACTGACTCCTTTCCTGGTTTTCATGTGTTTATTTAGGAAAAGGTTATGTATCACTTGTAGTGCTTGTTATAAGCATTGAAACTACAGAAAGAAAGAGACACAGTTCCCAGGCTTATTTGATGGGAGCAAAGACCGTGAACAACGTATTGTAATATGAGATGGTTAATGAAATAATCAAGGAAAGCACTTAGGACTGGCACCCAACTAGGAAAAAGGGGTGGTGGATAAGTGCAGCACAGAAAGTTTGGAAGAGAGAATGCAGAAACTGAAGCTTAGAAATAAATAGGAATTAACCAGGCTTCCTGTTCCATAGGTGAATGGAAAGGGGAGCTGGGCTCTTTGGACTTCAGTCTAGGAGACTAATGCATACTAATGATGCCTCCAAGGCTAGCACTCTGCAGGTTCCTGTTCTGTTTGCATTTGCCTACTGTGGCTAAAGTCTGCACAGGATGCATGGAGTCACCCCAGAACAGGGGATTGGGGCATGAAGCTGCAGACCTCAGGAATAGCAAGAATATATATGTCTTAGGGGCTCCTTCAAGTTTTTTCATTTGTGAAATGATGATATCGGGCTTTCTTAGACAATCCCTGGGGTCCCTTCTGGCTCTAACATTTCATTATTTTGAGGTTTTATGAAAAATGTTTTGCAGAGCAAATGAATAGTGTAAACAAGATTATAAAGAGAATATTTGCCTTCTTAAGGGACTAAACTGTTCTGAAATACATCAGGAGCATTCATTTGCATATAAACAACTCAAATTCTATATAAGCAGAGGAGGCTTATTTTCTTAGGTGTTTTGGTAAATTAATTACAAATCATTCTTATCAATTTTGCTAGTCTATGTCTATTAAGAAGTAAGCTGCATTCATTTTAAATACCCTGTACTTTTGAATGTTCTTCATTTCTGTCTATAATACCTGACTTTTCTCTGAATTAGCCCAATTATCTTCAAGTATATCTTTATCCCTTAGGTTATAGTATATAGGATTTGTTTGTTCAAGAACTTATATAGATTCACCTTGTGCTTATTAGAAATCAGAGATGTCAGCTGATCCCATCCCACCTTCAGTTCATCTTGAACTGACATAGGACTACATGTTAAGGGTGAAAGCCAGGCCTTCACTTTAAACTCTCAATGCCTTATGTTCTTTCTGCATCTTTCTCCCCTTATGCATTTGATTGTGTCTTCCTCCTACCCTGCCCCTGTATCAATTAGACTACATAGAATTACACTAAAAACTAATACTTTGCCAAAAATTATTTGTTTAGACAACTATTTAAGATTTGTGCATCGTTCAGAGAGAGCACTGTACACAGTACAACACCACCTGCCTGGCTTCACTGTCTCTCTGTCTCATTCCCTGCTCTCACAGTCTTTTTCTCTTCTTTTTGTTCCCCAAACCCTTCAATCTCCTGACATACAACCTTCCTGGAAACAGAACACCAGAACCCTTGTCTTTAACCCAGAAATTTAGTGATCACTTCCTGCAGCTTTTGGCTATTAAGGTTTTGTTCTCCATTCCCAAGTGTCTACTGAAAACATCCCAAGTACATTTTGTGGTGTCAGGGTGAATTCAGAAAAGGATACGTGGAAGAGGCATGCTTCCACACAGAATGAGAGGATGTGGGCAAGGGAAGGGAGCAGAGGTGAGTTTCCAGACAGAAAGAAGAGTCTGTGCAAACTGAAACAGTACAGGAGAACATGGCAGGTTTAGGAACCTCAAGTAATTCTCTGGAGTCATGGAGATGTAGGGTAATCCTGAAAGGTTCACTTACAGTAGATGGCACTAGAGAAAAAGGCAGCAATCACATCATCAATGACCTTTGTGTATTGTGCAAAGATATTTTATTTTCTCCAGGAGGTGTTGGGCTGCCGGCATAGCACTGAACCTCTAGTATGATGGTTGCAAAGGTGCCAGATAAAAGACTAGTACAAATGTCAAGAGCCTGGAATAAGGTATGGGTCACTGGATGCAGAGGAAATAGCATATTCAAGAGTCAAACCAGTCTAGGCAAAATCTAAATTTCTGCCTTTAAGATAGGGAATACAGGGGTAGGAGGAGGGGTACAGAATAGAAAGTAGAAGATATAATTTCACTTGGTTTATCATTGGTACTATTTTGATAAATTGAGCAAAGGTGTTAATTTCTTGGTATCATTCACTTTCAAGTGACAGATTGAATAATGTCAAAGTCATGACTGTTTAGCAACATGGTTGTGGAAAATGTCTGTGACTCCTCTGCATCTAACAAATTTATCCTTATCATTTCATTTGAGCCATAGACATGGTGGTTTTTGGTTTGTTTGTGACTGTGAACTTACTATCTGGCTATCAGAAGCTAGACTTTCTAATAACTGAGAGTGCTCTGCTTTATTTTTTAATTGATTTATTGGACAATTTCAATTTAGTGTGTGACAAATAAATCATTAAACTTCTCTCTAGCTACTCCCTGCGAACACATGGTGGTCAAATCTCTTTTTCTGTACTTCTTCACCTTGATAATGTCTCAGGAAGATTGTGTATATTTCTTGGCATTTTTGAGGGTGAGATCACTTTCAGTAGTTTAACCTGTCTGCATAAAGACTTCTGTCTGATACCCAGCTCAGAGCATCACCCCTCTTGTAGGTCATTGTAAGTCAGGGTGTAGAAAAGAGAGGATAGTGGAAAGAAGAGGAATTTTTGGTACTTAACTGGTTTTGCAGGTGTGATTCTCATCTGACTTGTCCTGCAGGCCATCACATCCCTGTAGGGCTAGAGCTCCAGTGGGGTCTGGAGTTCACAGAAATTAGATGCAGCTCCATAATTCCCTGACACGGAAACTTCTCTTTTAGTGGAATGTTGGTATCCATTCAAAATGGCTCTATTTTTTTCTAATTACATTCCATGATACTAATAAAGTCTCTCTTAACATCTAGTTACTTTTTTTTGGTAAATATGCAAAAATGAAACAGAGGTCACGTGGGCATAATGTTTATTGTTATATAGAACATTTGGTGGATGGACTATGTGACTGGCGTATATAGGATGCAGCTGAAATTGTACCTGTCAATCAAATCAGATTTAAGACTTAGAGAACAAAGATTGTCCCTTACTGCAAATAGAAACAATATAACAATTTTTTTCTCATGCTTTTCTTCAATTTTCTATTTAAAGAAATTTCTGAGAATACATGAATTATGCAGTTTATCTCTCAGATGAAAAAGAATTTTCCTCTTAGATTGGATGGCTGCATATTTATTAATAGCTATAAAATTTTCCATGTTCTTTTGTTTCAAATGGAATGCTGACTAAAATCTGAAGGATCCATTCCAGCAATGATAACAGTAATGCATGAATAATTATAAAAGCTATATGGAATTGAAAGGTATTTTAATTTGTCATTACTTCTATGTGTTCAGAAAGGATCCAAATAATTATGCTGACTATAAAAAGGAAACCAATGATATTTTCACTCATTATGGGATTAAGTTCTTAAAATACCACATTTACTATAAGTTGAAAAAAAAAAAACCTCTCATCTAGTCTCATCTAATGATGTAATCATGACTGAAGACAGCTCAGCTGAGGATTCATTTGGTCTTTTTACTATGACACAGAGGTGCTATGCTTCAAGCTCATTTTAATTTGAGAAGTGTTCATCTTTGCAGTTTATAAAAGTGAAATTATACTTGTTTGCTCAGTGTGAACTTCCAACCTTTGTGTCACATTAATTCATGAAGATGAGAATGACTGTAGAATTTCCTTAGGTCATGACCGGATGGTGGTGGAAACTGAATGTGAGATTTTTAAAACAGAATTTTTCTCTTTATAGCAACTATTACAAAATGGCTGTGCTTACCTGGATCATTCCAAGGCAAAATTTCAAAGCTATTTTTTTTTAAATGCTTATAGTCTTCATTTTCTTTTGGTCTTCATTCTACCAACAACATTCAAATTCTTATTCAGATCCTAGAATATTCTATGACAGCACTTTTCTTGGAAAATGAGATTTCAAGATATGCTGTATGTTTCTAGGTGAGTCAATAGACTTTTCCTTTGTAGCTTTTGAACTTTGAGTTATTAGATTTCTATTAAGGCATTGGATCTTAGTGATGAGGGACACGAAAGTCTACAAAAGGGTTCTAACCCACTCTAGCACTTGCACCACACTCTTCCCTAAAATATGGCCTTAAGGCTCACAGTCAGCTACTAGAAGACACTATTTTGACAGCCTTGTTTCAGTCAGAACACATCACTACCATGAGCGAAATCCCCTGTACATTAATGTCAAACAAAGCTCTGTTGCCCCCTAATTTGGTTTTATTTTTCAGGATTCAGATTCTGTCTCTAACAGCTGTATGATTATATGCTATTGAGTTAGCTAATTTAAGCCTTAGTCTTCTCACCTTCAAAAAGAGGAAGTGGCACTCAGCTTAAAGGAGTTGTGGGGATTAAGTCATGATGTAGAATAAATATGAAATGACTGACACATAGTAGGTATGTAATAAATGGTAGCATCTTCTAAACAGAAAGAAAGAAAAGTAATTAAAATCCTTTAAAATCAATACTTTTTTGAGAAAAAATCCAGAAACATTTTTTTCCCTATTAACAGAAAATTCTGAATGAATGGAGAAGGAAGCCAATGTTACTTTGAAATATAAGTGTTAACAACATTGTTCTCTGCTCTGAACAATTTGTTACATTGTTATATCTGAAAATTAAAGATAGATATATGCAGCATGCCATAAGTAAAAATAAATTTATTATTTTTATGTTTGGAACATTTGGAATGAATTTAGTGTCTGGACCGGCCATGTAGAGGTATAAATTTTCTTCTACATACATGGAAATAGCATTGGTAATTGAGTTATTATACACACAAGGTTATTTAACACCTAAAAGATTCACTGTATAAATTCAGCTTTATCGAAATTTGATGGTGGAAATAATGTGGAGGTGGAGGTGGGTGGAGGCAGGCAGAGAGAAGAGAGGGGCATTGGAATATGTAATATGAAAGAAGGTAAGACTGTGTTCCTTTCTGTCTTATAGCCTGAAGAATAAGTAGTGAAAACATCAATCAAGAGATTTTAAAAATGCCAGCATTTCTCTGCTGTGGAGAATCGCTTATCAACCATTAGAGGAGGATCCCTTCTTGAACAATGAACATTTCTTATGAGGATTCACAGATTAACATATGACTAATCTTGATTTTGGAAAGTGAATGAGATTTCTTTCTTTCCTTTTTTTTAAGTTTTGTGGTAAGTCATGATATTTGGCTTGATTTTTTAAAATAATTCTTTCCTGATAACATATTTAGCACATGTTCTAAATTATAATCCTATAGCAAACAGTTGGAGCATTATTCAAACTTACAAAGAGTGAAAAAGTCTAATTTTCAATTTATTCTAGATTTCCTCAGAGTATAAATATTCTATGAAATCCTTGATGATTGTGATGTAAATCACTTCTATCCAGAAATAAACATTCTTTTGTCATCATGTTGAACGTAATCGGTGGCAACATGCACAAATCTGAACAAATCATTATTAGTAGAAGATATATAATGGAGAAATACCAGTCCTTCACCTTCAAACACGTGAGCCAGGCTTGCCATCTGAATGAGAGCAAGGAGGATGAATAAAGGAAGAATCTTTATCCTTTTCTTCTGATCACTCCAAGGATGGTTTCTCAAGGTGAAGCCAAGTCTTCTGCAAGCTGCCAAATAGTAGCTTAGGAAAAGAATTAGTTTGCTTGCATGATGATCCTCTTAGGCAAAAATGACTTCACAGCAGTTCACCTTGGTAAAATCTTTTACTGAAGGCATCCAAAAAAAAATCATGTACCCCAGAATGAGATGGAAATTTGCATTTCTTATGAAGCTGGCCTGAATTGTGGGTATTAATTTGGGGTACTGATGATCTGAAATGAAGTAAAGAAATCCTGATGAAACAGCAGCCTTGGGTAGGACAAGGTCCCCTATTTCTTCTGTTTCTCATCGAAGTCCTGTTGCTGAGCCAAGAGTCCATCACTTTGGGAAGAACACCACTGGATAGAATGACTGGAAAAATCACCCCTCTATGATGGGGAACATCTCTGAGTACAAATCATAAAGTTCTTTCTCCAGGTTTCATTCCCCATGGTGACCAGAAGTGGTGTCTTGCAGGCTGGCTACAAGCCAGGACATTTGAGTTTCTATTCAGGATGCTATCAGGCTCCAGCTGGAATCTGGCCAGGGCTGCCCTTTGCACCTTGTGACCCACAGGTGGTTGATCTCCAGGTGGGCATCCTTTGTTTTCTGCGGAGAGCCAAGGTGGTTATAACTCAGTGAGCAATAAATGAAATGACACAGAAATGCACAGTGTTGTTATTAATGTGCCTGTTTTCCTGTGTTTGGAATTTGGCACTCTTCCCTTGAGGAGGGTTCACTCAGGAGGGACCAGGGCTGCCAGTTTCTGTGTCTGCAGAAGAGAAAAAGCCACACCAGCCACATGTGGCCCTGAGGGAGGGAAGGAGGGTTTGATGGGAGGATATCTATTTTGCTGTTTTGGAAAGAAGCACACAAAACAGAGGTATAAACCTCTGGTGATGGCTTTTTTTTTTTTTGAATGTGTAAAATAAAGCTTTATTTGTCAATTCTGCTGTAAAATAAGCATTGTCTGAGTTTAAAAAAAAAAGAATCTTTGTTTCTGTTTGTGTTTAGTGACTGAGCTCATGCCCTGAAGTGTGTTTATTTTTCTAATAACCTAATATAGAAAAGCCTATGAACACAGATTTCTTTTGCTTTACAGAAATGCTATGCCAAACTCTTTATAGATAAGCTTTCAGCTATAATAATCAGATTCTTTCAGAGTTGCTCATCTAAATACCATTGTTCTTTGGCAACCTGCCAAGTGAAAGTGACTACCCTGCCAGAAGTTTTGTCTGTTTGATTGTTCCCTAGTTTCTTTCTTTCTTTTTTTCTCATGCAGATGAGGAAAATTATCTTTCCAGTGTGCCATGTATATTCAGCTTTATGCTGGAAGGCCACATAAGTGTTGTTTATATTTTGGGAACTCTTGAATAGAAACATCTCTACTTGGGAAGCTACCTGTTTCTTGTTCTTTGTTTTGGTATGGCTACATGTGTTCAATTAAGTCATAATTCACTTTCTAATTTTATTATGAGTGGGGGAGAATGTGATGTCAGGTAAATGTTTCCAAATGGCTAATTAATTCCCACAGAGAGGAAAGAGACTTGTGCAAACCTGGCTATGTCCCTGTCTTATGGTCCCATCAGCCCTGGAGCTTCTTTGATAGACATATGATTATAGCACATGAGAAGTTGAGTCAAAGGATTTTCTGTAAAATATCAATTCCAGTGAACTTAAGAAACTCATCTAGTTAGAAAAGAGAAACTATCTAAACTATCAGTAAGTGAAGTACTTTTGTTATTCCAGAATCCTTGGAGTAATGTTAATTAAACTAAATAGTCCATTTAAAGTTTTCCTGCTATAAGAGAAAAATGATTTAAAATTACAACACACACACAAACCCAATGTCCCCCTTATATTAGCGAGTAATGATTTATATTTAAAAGAACACTGTTAAGTTATTGAAATGGTCCATCTTCTTGTGTGTGTGTGTGTGTTTTATCATTTTGTTTGTTTCTTTTGGTGGTCCTGGGGATAGAACCCAGGACCATGGCATGCTAGGTAAATGTTCTGCCACTGAGCTACATGTCCAGCCCATCTCTCAAAGAGATAAATCATTCTTTACAGTTCTGGTCATGCAATTCAAATTCACTTTACAAAAAGGTCTTCCTCTGCAGTGCATTGAAAAAGCTTCAGGCTAGCACCTGTGCCATGGCCACAAATGCCATGGTAGTGAAACCCAAATTAATGAGCTTTCTTTATATACAGTCTCCACAGCCCAGTGAACTAATAAATATGGTCATAAAGCAATCTGCTAAGTATCGAGGACTACAGTGATTCCTTCTGCTGATAAAAATAGTCATAAAACTCTCGTCTGCTGTTGCTGGACTACAAAGACCAATAGAATTTGTTTTTCATTGGCCTCTTAGATGACATCCAAACATAAATTAGCTTGCCAAGAATTTTCACACCTTTCTACTGAAGTGAGTTTATTGGACCAACCAGGCCAAAAGACAAAAAATATAAAATACATGCAAAATGTGAATGCTCCTGTAGGGAAATTTGAGCTCTGGTGGTAATGGGGTTGAGAGAGTGGGGGTGTTCACATTTCTTGCAGATTTGATTTTTGAGTGAGGTGCTTCTGACAGTTTAGTGTGAATATTGAATATTAGAACCCCAATAAGAAAACAAACTTTCTAAACTGCCAGGGAATAAACTTACACTCTCCACATTCCATCCAAACTAAATATCTATTGTTTGTTTGATCAACTTGTCCAAGGAATTGATTGTTTTTCTTTTGTGACCAGAATAAGAAGGGTCTGATCAACATTTTATTGTGGTGACAGATTTTTTTTTTCTTTTTCTGGTTCTTAACTAATTTGTTCATATTAAAGGCATGCTAAACTACCTCATAGGTTTATTGTGTGGATTAGCTAATTAATAATAAACAACAAATGCATCAAATGTAAATCTCTATATAAATGCTGCCTTAATTTGTTTCCAGAGTGAGATATGCTGTCAAATCAACTGTCTGAATATTTTATCGTCATATTCATGTTTATACATTTGGCTTGGAATTTAATATACAAAAACAAAATGAAATCCTGAAATTTCCAGCATAGACTGAGGGCATCAAACCCAAGACTGGATAATACAAACCTAGTGAAACAAACAAATAAACAAAACACCCAGAAGCACATAAAATGTTAAAAAAAATCTCAGCAGGGGAGAATTAGCATTGATTTTAAAGAATAGATGGAATAATTCCATATTATAATTGTTAAATGGTTCAAGTTTTTCAGTGATTTATATTTAAAAAAGTGGGTTTAAGGTTGGTACCTAACACTTAATTCCTTCACATGCTAAATAGAAGATTAAGGAAAGACAAAACAGCACATATTTCTGAATACCTGCAAGAGAGTCTGTGCAGGTGAAAATCTGCCTGTGATTGTATCATCCAGAGAAACCATTAACATTTTTTAAAAATATATATATTTTTAAGAATATAACCGAAAGAGGAAAGAAATGGAATTAATATCTTATGGTTACTTAGAAGCACTCTCTGAAGGCTGTGTGGTAACTAGTTAAAAAAATAATTTTACTGCTGGCTCTACTTTGCTGCCATTTCACCCTGTATGATTAATTATTCCTTAATCACTATTATGAGTAGCAGTTTTATTTGCTAATTTCAAATGCCTCAACTCAATTAGTAATACATTCTGACCTTTAAAAACCGCATTCTATAATCTTCAAATTATGAGTGAAGAAAAAAAAATCTAATTTTACTTCTACCAACCCTCCAACTACCATTGGTTACATTGCTTCTTAAGAACAGTTCAACTACTGTCATGTATCAGACTTTTAAGGCAGTGGGGGTTGTTTCAAGTCCAAGTCCAAGTTCCCATGGGGTCACAAGGATCAGAAAGGGCTAAGGATGATTCCACTTGAGAGAGTTGAGGTTAATGTACAATGCAGCGCATTTGGCTGATAAGTTTTATTTATTTATGTTTACTTAAAGAAAAAGGTGAAATCACAACATGCAATTAATGAATTCCCTTATTGCTTTCTTTTGAGATTTCTCTACAAATTTCTACTTGAGTTATTGCTCTTCATGTAATTAAATGCAATTTAAGGCTTCCTCTGTGTTGCCAAGTCAATGGTCAAAGATTCTATTGTGAGATCGATCTTTTAATGTGTATTCCCTTATTTCTTGAAATTAATTTCATTATTGGTGGACTGTTAACCAGGGATTAGTGTTATTGATGATTGATTGCCCAAAGAGTTGCCATGTCTAAAGTGTTGACTCTCCAAGAAGTCAACCCCACCTCCCATGAATCTACTATTTTGCCTATGAATAGTCACCAAAAAACTAATAATGGGAGGATGTGGTTAGCTTCCATGATACTAGTTCCAAAGAAATTATCAACACTACATATGTATTAGCAATGTAGTAGGAATAGTTTTCTACTTTGTCAAAAACATAATCTCTTTGTCTGGATTTGAGAATAATGGAAAGAAGGATAATCATTGTATAAGGAAGGGAATCTACATCAATATGTAGTCTTCCTAGACAAAGCTGCCAGCATCCTGGGGACAGCATAATCTGAGGAGAAAAGATAGACCCCCATTCCCAGGTATCTATGGTGGTTGACATTAGATGCATCAATGTGGATTAAGTTTTTCCTCCTTCCTGAGAATTAATTCTCATTACTTGTTAGCTCCATTTTCATGTTGATTGACATTAAAAACTGCATTTTCAGAAGTTTGTGAAGTTTTGTCATTTTGACCTTTTTTCTAACCTCTTTTGCTTAACTATAGCATGCTGCTATTTAAAAAAAAGTAACTGGTGACACGAAAATAAATTCAATATGTGGAGAATATGTGGCATTTTGG
>NW_026694203.1:0-13248 GCF_021218885.2 Marmota monax | reverse complement strand
TTGGGGCTGGTAGCTCAGTGGTACAGCACTTGCCTATTATGTGTGAGGCACTGGGTTCGATCCTTAGCACCACAAAAAAAATAAAATAAAGATATTGTGTCCATCTCCAACTTAGAAAACAAAACAAAGGAAAGCTCACAAATTATAGTTTCAAGAATCCCAAGATTTATGTCTAATTTTGTTTGTCGTATGAACATGGGAATCAGTAGAAGATGAACTCACAGAAAGTTTTCATATCAATAAAATGTTGAAAGACATGTGCTTTGGAGGTGACGCCAGAAGTGACCTTGGCCTTCACCCTACTGCAGACAGAACATGTAAAACCCATGAACTTCCTTCTCTGAAAAAGAAAAACTTCCAAGTTCCTAGGATTATTAAGTTCCTAACATTTTTTCCTCCCTGTTCAAAAGGCATTGTTTTGTCTCATATTTCACAAGGACCCTCCATGGCGTTTGTGCCTGCAGAAGGGCATTGACCATAATTTCAAGTCACTACTGGTTTCCGAGTCAGAGATGATGCTATATGATGAGCATGAACCAGTTTCTTATTACTGATGCTCTGCCCTTCAGAGATAGAGCAATGGTAAGGCACAAAACATGAGAGGCACTGAGTTCTCAACTGCTTGCTAATCAAACCCAATGTCATCCCTCAAACTTGAGGCCAACAAAAAAAATCCTTGCTGTTATCAAGAAATTCTAGGCTCACCTCTATTTTCATGCGTTTTATTTTGAATCGTTCACACATCTCTTTGGTGCTCCGTTGTATAAGGGATAACCCCATGCCCTAAATTAGGCCACTGTGTGAGAAGCTTTAGAGTCATCTGTTGAACACATGTCCTTGGGTTTGTTTGTGACCTGGGAAGAGGAACCTGAAATACCAATGCCCTGATCCTTTTGCCAAAGGAGAACTTGAATCAGGCTTTGCTATTGTGGCTGGAAATTTTGACATTTTATAACTGATATGACCCACTTTTTCCAGATGACTAACTAGATGATTGTAGGTTATTCAGACTACTTCTGTCTTACCTTGGAAATGGATGAGGACACCTAAAGAGCCTAAGGAATTTGAATAACCATAGGCATGAGTTATCTGCTTCTAAAAATGCCTTGTGTGGGAAAATTACATTTTCCCTCAGTGCCTGTAACAGTTCCATAACTGTTGAGTAAGTGAATTCTAAAAGAGGATCTTCACGTTACCTCAGCCATATGATAAGACGTATGTCAAGAAATTGTTTCCAGGAAAACATTGGCTAGAACCTGTGTCTGGTGCAGCCTGGAATCCAGTCAGACTTTGAAGAGAATGGTAAGCCGATGTAATCCACTTGTTCAACAAGTAGTTTCCATTAGCACACATGACATGCCAGGCTACTGGACAGAAGTCATCAATAAATTGACTTTTGATGGTAAGGGACTAAGTCATCTCGATCTTTTTTCAGAGGAAGGACTTTATTGGGTTCTGGTACTTGTTAGTCAGCTTTTCATTTCTGTGACAGAAATCCATGACAAGAACAACTTGGAGGAGGAAAGATTTATTTGGCTCATGGTTTCAGAGGTTCAGTCTATGCTGGCTCCAAGGCTGAAATATCAAGGCAAAGGATGTGGCAGAGGAAGGCTGCTCAGCTCCAGGCAGCCAGGAAGCAGAGAGCAGGGGCCAGGGAGAAGGTCAACTCCTCAGGGCATGCCTCCAGGGTCTACTTCCTCCAACTAGGCCCCACCTCTCAGTAGTCTACCCAGCTATCAATGGATTAATCCATTTGATAGATTAATCCACGGATGAGGTCAGAGCCCCGAGGATCCAGTCATTGCCTAAGAGCTGTATCTCTGAACCTTACTGTATTGTAAAAATTCATCACATTTCCAACACATGAGCTTTTGACATTCCAGATCCAAATAATGAGAAGTATATACCTAATTAAAAAGTCAGGCCTGGCGTGGTGGTGCACGCCTGTAATCCCAGTGGCTGGGGAGGCAGAGGCAGAGGCAGGAGGATTGCCAGTTCAAAGCCAGCCTCAGCAACTTAGAGAGGCCCTAAGCACCTCAGCAAGACCCTGTCTCAAAATAAAATTTAAAAATGTGGCCTAGTGGTTGAGCACCCCTGGGTTTAATCTCCAGTACCAAAACAAGACAAAACAAAACAAACTCATGAAATACTGCAAGTTTCATCTTGAACCTAGGCAATAAAATTATATGCATTTGATCTGAGTATATCAGATACTTTAATAATTCTTTTTTTTTTTTTTTGGTGTCAGGGATTGAACTTAGGGGCATTCAACCTTGAGCACATAATTGTATGAAGGATAGCACAGGTTCTAATGTTAGGTTTTAAGTTGCACTTATCAGGTCTCTCTGTGTGTGTGTGTGTGTGTGTATTCAGTATGTCCCCATAGGTCACTAATATGATGCAGTATGAATGTCCTGAATTTGAATTCTGGCTTTGTTCACCTAAGCTGGGCTAACCACTTACCCTCTCTGATCCTCAGTTTCCTCATCTATGAGATGGTTAAACTAATACAACCACAAGTAATGCCTTTAAGTTGATGGGGATTTATTAAAATAACAGGTAACTTTTTAACTGGATCTTAAAAGGTGAATAGGTTTTCTCTAGGTAAAGAAGAATGAGAAAAATATAGAGGAAATGTTACATATTGTTATGTACATAGAGAGGATAATATTTCTTAGTTAAAACTATACTTAAGAGGTCACTGGATCCGGGCACGGCTGTGCATGCCTGTAATCCTAGTGGCTTGGGAGATTGGGGCAGAAGTATCACCAGTTCAAAGCCAGCCTCAGCAATTTAGTGAGGCCCTAAGCAATTCAGTGAGACCATGTCTCTAAATAAAATGTAAACTGATTTTAAGTATGCATACTTTACTCTTATGTACACTGCTATTTAATCACAAATAGCATAAATGTATGGAACAAGAGCTTTAGGCTTTTTTAAAAGTAAACTATAATCAATGTTAGTAATGTTCATTTTGTTTATTTCTTCATCTTTTTTTTTTGGTGCTGGGTATCAAACCTAGGCCTCAGTCACGCTAGGCAGGGGCTCTGTCACTGAGCTACAACATCCCTAGCCTGTACCGTTCACTTTCATTGGTGAAATAAGTGGCTTGTTAATTAGCATAACGGATTAGAAATGGGCATTGGATAATCATATTAGTAATGTTCAAGGTATGTGAATTGGCAATTAAATTTTGGAGGTGCTTCTAACTTGCAGGAAAGATGGAGTATAGACATTAAGTAAGGTCTCCACCTTTTACTCTTAATAATGGCACCCCACATAGGATCCCCAATCAGTTCTGGTCTAATGGTTTGCTGTAGTTCTTGGTTCCCAGAATTTGAGCATGGTTAGCTGATTCTTGCCACCAGAATGTTGTCCCATTTGCCATCGGGATCCTTCAAGTCAGGTACTATGGGCCAAAAGCTCAAGTTTCATTTAAGGTTAAGTTAAATATGCTATTTCATGTTTTCATGTCTGCCTACTAACAAATGTCTGTTGTAGAAGAATTTGATTATGAGTAGATAACTGTCACCTACTTCCAGTGTTTTCTAGGGGCTGTCATTAGCTACCAAAAAGCACCCAAGAGTTGAACAAAACCAAAATTAGCTTAAGTCTAATGTAAATTAGCTTGGAGAAATAAAGATAGGAAGCTGGGAAAGTCTGAGAGGCTCAGGGAACTGCCAGAGGTTTAGTCTGTCTCAGGCATGGAAATTGTGTTTGAGGAGAACAGGAGTTAAGAATTGAATTTTGAAAATAAGTTTGGGGCCACCTGGTGGAAGAGACTTGCGTTTCAATCTCATAAGCGTGTTCTCAGAGGAGTCGTGGGAGATTTTAAGAAGGGGAGCTGCAGAGGTTCAGATTTGCTCTTTGGAGGACAGTCACACCAGTTCTCCCTGAAGCAGAAGGAACAGCACCTGGATCTTTGCTGACCTGAGCCCAGTGCCTTCTTCCTTCTCCAAGCAGAGCTGCTTTTCCTGCTCACAGTGATCTATCTGGGCTCTATTTTCTTTAAACATTTGTTCAACAAGGACTTGGGTTTTAAAAAACTGTTGAAATATGATGTCTTTAGTATTTTAATAATGAGTTACATTTAATGTCTTATGACAATAAAAAAGAAGTGTATGATTCTGATGTTATTTTCACACCATAGTTTATATGTCTGTGGAAGCATGTAAGAAATTATGGCCTATTAGCACAAAATTTGTAAAATTAAACATACAAATTCATAATAAAAATATGTAATTTTCTTTATTAAAAAAAAAAAAGATTTGCTCTTTGGCTGCCACGTGGAAAGAATGAGCAGGTAGAGACGGGCTCCCCCACTGGGGCCTGTGGGGCAAGCTTTGCCTGTTGTCTGCTTTGGTGCAGCCCCTGAGCTACGAATGGCTTTTAGGTTTTTAAGTAAAAAAGAAGAAAAGTGACACAGCATGTGAAAATTACAGGAAAGTCAAGATCTGGTGTCCACCTATCAAGTCCCCACGTCACATAAGCTGGTCCGGTTTGTGTTCTGTCTCTTGTAGCTTCTGCCACACAGACATGGAGGTGAAGAGCTGTCACAGGAGTCCCACAGCTATTGCAGCCCGAATCATGTGCCATCTGGCCGTTTACAGAAAGTTTGCAGCAAGGATTGCCATTGACCATGAGAGAGATCAGGTGGTCAAAGGAATGAGGAGAAAGTATGAAGACTTAGATTGAATTTTGGCGATGAGGTAGAGCCTCCTCATTCATTCCACGGTGCTATTAAATGAAGACAAATATCTGGGAGAAGAAATGAGTGGCGAGATGGGAGGACCCTCCCTTACCATGGTGGGTCTTCTTGGATCTAGGTTACCTGTGGAAAAACCAGAGAGAGTTTTCCAGATAGAGAGGTTCCCTCTGCATGTTTTGAGGGTTGTTGGGGCTGGAGATTGGAGAATTATTCATTTAAGGTCCTGGTTGAAATTCAAATCCTTTTATTCCTTTCTTTTCTTCTCTCTTTTTTTTCCTTTTGTGGTGCTGGGTAGCAAACCCAGGGCTTCACCCATACTAGGCAAGTGTTCTACCAACAAGCTACATCTCCAGTCGTGCAACTCAAATCTTTTAAGGTTAGGCTAAGACTAGTCAGTGTTGAAAGAGAGCCAGAGGAGGGCAGTGTAAAGTAGAAAGCAAGGATGAAGAGCCCTTGCTTCAAGGAAAGAATGGCTACCAGTGTCCCAAGCGGCACTATTTAAATAGCCGAGTATGGAAATGGATTTATTAATATAGCAATTGGCTGGCTATTAGTAGTATTGAGCAGTTTTACTGAAGTCAAGAGTTGCCTACTAAGCATTGTTACTTGGCCTCTCACGGGTACCTCTGAGTCAACATATTTTTATTTGAACGCATCATTTTCCTGATTCTGACACCATACCACTGACAGTAGTGTCTCCTTTCTCTGGAATAATTCCATCTGTCCAGTTCCCAAGTCAGATATCTGGGGGTCAGGATGGACCAGCCCTTATCCCTCACCCTGAGAGCCAATCGATTAGTATCATGGTTCTGGCTCCTTAATATTTCCTCAACATGCCCAAGACCCTACTTCCACTTAACCTTATACTGCAATTATTACCGAATCATGGTTGGACTCCTATCAGAGTGTCTTGTCTTTTCCTGTTCGTCTGCTCTTTTCAAATTTATTCTCTACCTACAGTCAGAGTGATCCTTTAAAAGGCAAGTATGTTCAGGTCACATCCCTGTTTAAAGTCCTTTCTGATTGCTGTGGAAGTAAAGTACAAATCCTCCACATGACCCAGAAAACTGTCTTGATTTGTTCACTGTGTGTCTACCAACATCGTTGTACCCTTCTCTCCCCAGTCTTTTGTTTTGTTTGGTTTTGTTTTCAGTATCAGAGGTTGAACCCAGGGGCACTTAACCACTGAGCCACATCTCTAGCCCTTTTTAATATTTTCTTTGAGACAGGGTCTCACTGAGTTGCTTAGGGCCTCACTAAGTTGCTATGGCTGGCTTGGAATGTGCAATCCTCCTGCCTCAGCCTCCCAAGCCACTGGGATTATAGGCCTGAACCAACTCTCCCCAATCTTTACAATGAAGTCATACCAGACCTCTTCCAGGATCTTGAAAACATCACATTGCTTTTTGCTTTGGGGTTTCCCAACCCATTAATCCCTTAGCCTGGAACTTTCTCCCTCCTTTATGTAGTTCATTCTTGTGAATTTCTTTTATAGCATTTTCTGCTACTTCTTCGGGGAAATGTCCCATTTCCCAGTCTAGTCTGGCCCTCTTATCACACACTGTTGTAGCTCTTGAGCTTCTCTTCTACAGAAAAGCGAAGGTATGTGTTTTTTCTTCCTGAAATCAGGAGCCACGTCTTCCTGGCTTGCCGTTCTGGTCTCAGGGCCAGGGACAGACAGGGCCTTTTAACTTAGTGATTCCTTGTGGGATGAACACATGAGGTAGGAATGCAGAGATCATCAATGCCATGTTTTGGTTTCAGAGGTTTCCCATAAGTTTGGGTCCCAAAGAGAAGGAAGATAACTATAATAGTAAAGTTGATTCAAAATAGCAAAGAGATTCAAAATAAAATTTAAAAAAAAATATTAATAGATAAGGAAGGCTTGACTATGTTTGCAGAGCAAAACAAAGAAATTGAAAAGGAAGAGAAGTGAAGTTCTGAAATAGAGAGGGATAATTGGTCAGAAAGGAGCAGAGGGCGTCTAGAAGTTGGGCCAAAGTCTTGACATCAAAGAAAAAGAGAACTTTCTTCCAAAACTGCAGAGAAGTGCAGAATAATTAGGGTCATGGTGTATAACTGTGATTATGTTATGGAGACAGTTGGAAGCAATTAATTCTTGGACTCAATTTTCTCTTAGAAGTAGGAAGTTGTTACAGGCTGAACTGTGTTCCCCCAAAAGATTTGTTGAAGTCTGAACCCCTGGTAACTATGAATGTGTTTTTATTAGGAATCAGGATCTTCATAGAAGGAACCAAGTTAAGATGAGGTCATTAAGGTAGGACCTGATCTACTACGACTAGTGTCCTTATAGGAAGAGAAACTTACTGTGGGATGACAGAGGAATGAAGCAACTTCAAGTCAAGGAATGCCAAGAATTGAGAGCCACCACTGGAAACCAGGAAGAGGCAAGGAGGATTCTACCCAGAGGGTCCTAGGAAGCATGGTTCTGCTGCCATCTTGATCCCAGACGTTGAGCTTCCAGATCTGTGAGAAAAGAAGTTTCTGCTATTTAAAGCCACTTGGTACCTGGTCCCTTGTTATGGCAGCCTTAGGAATCCAATCCAGATTTAGGATCAGTTTTTTGAGACTGTTTGGTGTCGAGTGTTGACTCGGGGACATTGATGAAGGCTGAGAAGAGTCACCCTGGGGAAAGACCAGAGGAGTGGATTAAAATCTAGCAACAAGCTAGCTGAACATTCCCTGAGCCTTCAAAGCCATAACAGATGATTAAATAAGTAATAGAAATAAAAAGACCTTGTGAACAATGGAAAACATCTAGGTAAGCATCATTTATAAAGCATTATATTTAGTTATGTCTTTTTTTTTTTTTTTTTTCCTCCTTGTGGTGCTAGGGATTGAACCCAGGGCCCTGTGCATGCGAGGTAAGCACCCTATCAACTGTGCTATATCCCCAGCTCTAGTTGTATCTTTTCTGTCAGCCAAAGGTAAAAAGGCACAAGTTGGATATTTCTCTTTATGTTTAAAGAAATATTTTTTCCTCATTATTTGAGCCACATTTTTATTTTTATTATTAAATTTTTTTATTGAAAAGGAAGAAGTAAAATTATCATTATTTCCACATATCATTTTGTACCTGGGAAACCCCCAAAGTAAAGAACAGACCCTCTTTTATAATAACAAAAAAGGTAAAGTAAAATAATGAAGAATATACTTATAAAATGCTCAATATCTACATGAAACTATCTTTACAGGGTTTCCTTTAGGCCAGGTACGGCAGTACACACTGTAACCCCAAATGCTCAGGGACTGAGGCAGGAGGATTTCAAGTTTGAGGCCAGCCTGGACAATTTGGTGAGACCCAATATTATGTTTCTTAAGAAGGAATATTTTCTTGGTATTTGTTTCTTATTTGAAGGACTGTGAAGAATATCGTAGCCACAGATTTCATACCAGATGTACATTCAACCCATTTAACCATCAGCTTTGTGTCCAACCTGTATATTATCTCATTTATTTAATCACTACTGCATGTAGGTATTTTATTCCCTTATTAATAAGAAACACTGAGTTTTAGAGTTACCATCAATGTAGCACAGGGCATCATTTAGCTCCAAATCCAGGTCTTTGAACTTCTAACTTCTAATGCCTTCAATTTCTCTTATTACCTTATCAGGTTGCAGCCATGTTTTTCAAGTAATTCTTAAACTGACCTTTAATAATTGCCAATTGCATAACAGTAAAATGTAACTTTTGTGAAGATAGGTCTTCAGTGGTCTAAGTCTTCATAGTTCAAGTAAAGAGCTTCCTGGAGCTCTATTTTGAGAAAGAAGATAGTTTAGAATATCTCAAGAGATGAATGGATAAACTATCTTGTTCATATATTACTTGTCTCTGTTGTCTTTCGACAGAATCTGCAGAGCAGTCTGTTCAAATTAAATTCTGGCAAGAATCCTAGAGTACAAATATCTGGCATTGTTTGAAAGAAGATTCACATGGTTTGTATATCAAAATGCACCAGGCAAGCTTAATATCGTACTGCAAATTGAAAAGCCTGACTTGTATTCTTGCTTGTGTTCTGACTTGTGGAGAGTCATTTCACATTTAGGTCCTAATTAAAAATTTATTGAGTGAATAAGTTAATTTAAAAATTCTATATTAGCAACATGAGCTCAAAAATCATTCAAAGGATGCTATGTTGTGGTTATTTAGAGCAGCATAAATGTTCTTAGCCTTGCTGCTATTAAACATTCTAATTTCATTGCCTGCTCTGAGGGTCAAGGGTATGAACTTGATGGAAAAATCCCCTCCTTTGGGAAATCATTAGAGGAAGTGTGCCCCAGTTCACCACCAGTGATCACAGAGGAGGGGGTTCAAGTGGTGCACAAAGCATACTTGCCCTTCAGTGACCCTCAAAGCACCCTGTGGTTCCATGTGTCTTTGACCAAGTTTATAGCCTTCCATGGCCCTTTGTGGCTATTGAGAAGTACCCGGGGGAGAAAGATGATCTCAGGTAGCCAGGACCCAAACTGTGCAAAATTGTCAAGATCATGATCAGCAGTGCTGATTATTTACATGCAGTACCAACTGCATGATCTTTATCTGTGGGATCAGGAGCCACAGGGACATACATCATCCAGTGCTGCCTTTGTATTGCCTCTCCTGGGCACTGAGATGGGAAGCAATAGGAACTTCATGGGGCCATGGATTGCATACAGGATATTTTCTTAACGAAAGATCTGAAAGGTACCGTTAGATAAGGTTAACATTTGATTAAATCAGAATATCTAAGAGATTATTAAAATAAACATCCCATGCAGGCTTTCTTGATGACTCTGGAACCTTCTCAGCTGGACTATAAATATCTCCTCCATACTTTACCATGATTTAATAGTCGAAATCATACTATTAACTACTCTTTTCACTGTAACTGTTTTATAATAGCAATAAATTTCTTTGAATTTTCAAAGAAAGGGCTTTGACATTTATTTTACAAGTTCACATAACTTTTCTGATTCTTCTCTTTTCTTGGTGCCAGTAGGGGGTGCAGATTAATGGGGAGGGGATGAGGGTGTCTAAGCTATTTCACTGATATGTCATCCTAAAATGGCAAATATATTTATTTACTCTTAAATGAAATTGTGGAGATGGAATAAGAAATAGGCAGGAAAAAGTAAAAATGAGTGAGAGAGAATGGGACACTTTGATAGCTGAACCAAGCAATATGTCCATTCTAGGATGGGAATTATATAAGTGAAATAACACAAACCGTTTCATGGACAAGTGTTGGAAGGAGCCATCAAGAGATGGAATGATTCAATCAAAATTGTCATTATTTCCCTTCCCTCTTTGGTGCTTACTCACGTCAGACCCTTTAGCCAAACCCTTGCATATAACAGTATTTTACTCTTCAGTTCCCATCATTCCCTCTGGGCATTGAGCCTTTGGAAGAAAACTCGCATAGCTATGGAGCAATGCTTTGTTGGAAAAGGGGACTTACCTGACTTTACCTCTTCTGGCTCCTCAGTGAGTTGGCAGTTAAGCAGAGTAGAACTTCTCCCACTTTTCAATGACCAGGTTGTGAATATTTCCATATGGATTTTCTATTAATGTTATTGTGGTTCTTTGTTTTGAAGTAAAAATTCTGAATGTACATATGATAAAAAAATTGTCATTATTGAAATTACTGGAAACTTTCATAAGAAAAACTAGATGGCGGCTGGGTTTGCTCAGTGGTAGAGCACTTGCCTAGCACATGTGAGGCACTGGGTTCGATCTTTAGCGCCACATAAAAATAAATAGAGTAAAGGTATTGTGTCCATCTACAAATAAAAATATATTAAAAGAGAAGAAAATTGGACAGTTTGGTGGAAACCAAACATGAAAAAATTTGTGAAGTAGATAAGAGATCAGTAGCAGTTTAAGGTCAATTTATTAGATTTTCCACTATAAGAAGGGAGAAAATCTTTAAAGAAAGATATCAAAGGTAGACAAATTTTTCAGTGTAACTTATTGTGAAAAAAACTTAATTCCGAGTACATAGCCTTTTGACCTTTATTCCCCTGACTGGGTTAAAAAAATACAAGCAGGCCAGACTACCCAGCTGATGGCTTGGGGAAAGAATGCTGTTATTTTTAACTAGGCAAATACTTACACAGTCATCTGTTTTGAACAAAGAAGACTGATAGTCCTGTGTTTTCCCTGCGTCTGGAGTCTGAACTTGGCTGACTCCAAGTTAGGAAGAAACACCCTTGACTTCAACACGGCTTTAGAATCCGTTAAGGGTCCCTGTTAGCCAAAACATTTAAGTTTTTACTTAAATTACATTATAAAGGCATTGGCATATTTTATAAGAACAAATGAAGGAGTAAAATTCCAAAGAGTTGTTTGATGAAAGGGACTCACGCTCTGAGTAAGTCTTTTCAGTAAATTATTAAAGGATGTCACCTATGACACTTCGAAAGTCTGAAAATGACCTAGCTCTACAGAAAGAACTAACTGGCCTGGGTTCCATGTTGGCAATTTAAAGAATGCTATAAAGTGGAATCAGTTGTTATTAAAGTTTATTGCTCATTTCTGACTGCTTAGGTTTTATGGTTGGGATCTGTAGCTTGAGGTAGTAGGTTTAGAAAACAGGAAGAATATTTTTTGTAGATAGTCCATAGTTGGAGTCTGAATTTACACAAGTATTGGCTCTGACCTTTAGCTTGCAAATGTTTGGGAATCCTGTTCATTTTACTTCTTACTCTTAGGCAAGAAGAGATCCAGGACCTTAGCTCATCTCTGAGAGGCTTTCAGAATTTTAGTCCTCCTATTCTTCTTCAACTCTTGGATGCTTTTTTCAACATTTAAATTTCTAGGCTGGGCGTGGTGGTGCATGCCTGCATTTCCAGCGGCTCAGGAGGCTGAGGCAGGAGGATTGCCAATTCAAAGCCTGCCTAAGCAATTTAGTAAGGTTGTAAGCAACTTAGGAAGACCCTATCTCAAAAAATAAAAAGGGCTGTGTATGTGGCTCAGTGGTTAAGTGGCCCTGGGTTCAACCCCTGATTAAAAAAAAAAAAATTAAAAGCTTCTATTTTATCTAACTTTTCTGGTTGTAGGAGCACTGGCTGCTTGGAACTATATTATCCTATTCTACCCATGCAATTCTTTTTCAATCTCATTTTATCAAGGGCTCAAAAAGACTTGGGTTACAGCTGATCCCTGCTCACCAGTCTTGGGTGGGAGCTAGAGGAAGTGGAGTGTTGAAGGAAGGAAGAGCATGAATCTGAAGTCAGACTGGAGTTCTCTACTGGCTCTTCTGCTCTGCCAGGGGGCTGTCATCCAGTGGTTGGGAGGTCATGATTTGGGAGCAGGTGGCCAGGACTTTTTGTGCTGGTCCCCTGGCTAGTTGTGTGAAACTACAACATTTACCTAACCTCCCTCAAATTTGTTTCAACATTATAGAATACAAACAATAATAGGATTTTAATGGAGATTAAATGAAATTTAATACAGTACTTGTGTCAATAAAAGCTAACTGTTAACACTAGCTTGGAAAAGTTACATATTTTTACCAAGTAGATTTCCTTATGAACAAAAAACAATTACAGTACATGCCTTGATGGGTAGATATAAGGGTTAAATGAAAATAAATGTTTATTTTATATGTGACATTTTATATGTGACATTATATCTGTGACAATGTACTATACTGTAGTGTCCTGGTCACAGCGGATACTCGATAATTAGCTTACCTCCCATCTTACCAACTTTCCCTGAGGTAAAATAAGATCCTTTATGTTTTAAAGTCTGCAGATTATTTCATATTGCTTTTGTGTGTGTGTGTGTGTGTGTGTGTGTGTGTGTGTGTGTGAGAGAGAGAGAGAGAGAGAGAGAGAGAGAGAGAGAGAGAGAGAGAGAGAGAGAGACAGGTCTTGCTAAATTGCCCAGGCTGGCCTCTAACTTGTGATCCTCTTGCCTCAGCCTCCCAGGTTGCTGGGATTACAGGTGTGCCCCTCTGCCTGTCTATGGCTTCAGATTTTGGAGGCACTGACCATCTTCTTCATCTTTGTGTCCCTTGCCCTGGCCCAGAGCCTATTGTGATAATGTTGAAAGATTTAATCAGTGAATACTAACTTATAATTCTATAGTTCATTATTCAGTCTGGCTCTCAGTGTATACACTTGTTCAAAGTAAGAACCAAATAAATATTTGTGGAATGAATTATTCAGAATCATAAAAATGCTTATTAGTTTATTCAGGAATAATATCAACCTTTTTCTCAACCTGATTTAGGAGTCAATTTTTTGTTTGAATAATGAATTGCCTGATTCTAATAAAGGTGGCCTAGGGGTTGTTGAGGGAGTGGGACCAAGAATATTTACCTATCCAGTATAAGATCTTAACCTCCCTTCATCAGTTTTGGTCAAAAATACATTTTCTTATTCTCCCTTATGATAGGGTGATGCAGCAAGAATGTAAATTAAGAAGATGAAGCCGTGTGTAGCTGGATTCAGAGAATGGCAGATGGATGTCTTTAATTCTGAAGTATTAAACACTAAACAACAATTATAAAATACTTTTTTTAAAAAAAAGTG
>NW_026694202.1:0-9545 GCF_021218885.2 Marmota monax | reverse complement strand
TTTTTTTCTTTGACATTAACATTTTTTTTTTGGGGGGGGGTTATCGTTATTTTATTTATTTATTTATTTATTTAAATTTATTTTTTATTGGTTGTTCAAAACATTATAAAGCTATTGACATATCATATTTCATACAATAGATTCAAGTTGGTTATGAACTCCCAATTTTACCCCAAATACAGATTGCAGAATCACATCGGTTACACATCCACATTTTTACATAATGCCCTATTAGTAACTGTTGTATTCTGCTACCTTTACTATCCTCTACTATCCCCCCTCCCTCCCCTCCCATCTTCTCTCACTACCCCATCCACTGTAATTCATTTCTCTCCTTGTTTATTTTCCCATTCCCCTCACAACCTCTTATATGTAATTTTGTATAACAATGAGGGTCTCCCTCCATTACCATGCAATTTCCCTTTCTCTCCCTTTCCATCCCACCTTATGTATCTGTTTAATGTTAATCTTTTCTTCCTGCTCTTCCTCCCTGCTCTGTTCTTAGTTGCTCTCATTATATCAAAGAAGACATTTGGTATTTGTTTTTTAGGGATTGGCTAGCTTCACTAAGCATAATCTGCTCTAGTGCCATCCATTTTCCTGCAAATTCTATGATTTTGTCATTTTTTAGTGCTGCGTAATACTCCATGGTGTATAAATGCCACATTTTTTTTATCCATTCATCTATTGAAGGGCATCTGGGTTGGTTCCACAGTCTAGCAATTGTGAATTGTGCTGCTGTGAACATCGATGTAGCAATATACCCTGTTCATGGATAGGCAGAACTAACATCATCAAAATGGCGATATTACCAAAAGTTCTCTATAGGTTTAATGCAATGCCAATCAAAATCCCAACGGCATTTCTTGTAGAAATGGAAAAAGCAATCATGAAATTCAAATGGAAAAATAAAAGACCCAGAATAGCAAAAGCAATTCTAAGCAGGAAGTGCGAATCAGGTGGTATAGCGATACCTGACTTAAAACTATATTACAGAGCAATAGTAACAAAAACAGCATGGTACTGGTACCAAAACAGGAGGGTGGACCAATGGTACAGAATAGAGGACACAGAGACTAATCCACAAAGCTACAACTATCTTATATTTGATAAAGGAGCTATAAGCATGCAATGGAGGGAGGATAGCATCTTCAACAAATGGTGCTGGGAAAACTGGAAATCCATATGCAACAAAATGAAACTGAATCCCCTCCTCTCGCCATGCACAAAAGTTAACTCAAAATGGATCAAGGACCTAGATATCAAATCAGAGACTCTGCGTCTGATAGAAGAAAAAGTTGGCGCCGATCTACATATTGTAGGGTCGGGCTCCAAATTCCTTAATAGGACACCCAAAGCACAAAAGTTGATAACAAGAATCAACAAATGGGACTTACTTAAACTGAAAAGTTTTCTCTCAGCAAGAGAAACAATAAAAGAGGTAAATAGGGAGCCTACATCATGGGAACAAATTTTTACTCCTCACACTTCAGATAGAGCCCTAATATCCAGAGTATTCAAAGAACTCAAAAAATTAAACAATAAGAAAACAAATAACCCAATCAACAAATGGGCCAAAGACCTGAACAGACACTTCTCAGAGGAGGACATACAATCAATCAACAAGTACATGAAAAAATGCTCACCATCTCTAGCAGTCAGAGAAATGCAAATCAAAACCACCCTAAGATACCATCTCACTCCAGTAAGATTGGCAGCCATTATGAAGTCAAACAACAACAAGTGCTGGAGAGGATGTGGGAAAAGGGTACTCTTGTACATTGCTGGTGGGACTGCAAACTGGTGCAGCCAATCTGGAAAGCAGTATGGAGATTCCTGGGAAAGCTGGGAATGGAACCACCATTTGACCCAGCTATTGCCCTTCTTGGACTATTCCCTGAAGACCTTAAAAGAGCGTAGCATACAATCTTTTTATTGTGAAGTTCATTGTGAAGACACATTGAGTATTATGAGCTCTTTGTTATTCACTAAAACTAAAAAGTCAAAAATTGTAAATTATTTCCTGGAGTTTTCATTTTGTAAAAGTCAATTAGAGATGATTCTCAAGTACAAGAAAAAGGTAACAGGAATTTCTGGTTCAAGATAAGAAAGAGGAGATACAATTCTCTTCCTCCTGCTAGATACGGCTAAAAATTTTGGATGACCTTCTTATCTATATCTATATCACACTGAAAGGTGGAGAGAAGGCAGACAAGCTAAAGAACTCAGGGCCCAAGGAACAATGTGATTTTGAATTCATTGAGTGTTATAGAAGGCAGAAATCAGAAATACCAATGGGAACAGACCAAAAAAATCAAACCAAACTGAATGCCAAAAAAAAAAAAAATCAACTCTAACAAAAGTCTGCTTTCTGTAACCAAAAAACCAGAAAAGAGATGCATAGCAAGGCAGAAAACAATTAGACACCATCAATCCACCCAATTTTAACACCACAAAATTAAAAAGTGGCCCCACCCTGTATCCACAGCAAATGGGCTGAATGACTTCTGCCCTCACCAGGATGTAATATGGTGCCTCAGTCTATCCCCTTGCTTGTCACTCCATGGCCACTGGGATAATATCAGAGAAAGTTAAAGGACTTTTGTCCCTTTCTAGTGATAATAAGGTCTTCCCTGCTCCTGCGGTGTGTGGAAGTCTTATAAGAATCCTGAATTCCTATATCTACCTATAGTAAAGAGGCACTCTCCCATCCTTGGGCTTCAAAGGCAGAGTTGAGAATCTGGATTTTTATTATATAAATAGCAATAAAGAAGTGATATCTTCCTTTTCCTGTTAGCATAGTGATAAAGAATCCCTGCTAAAAGAGACTTAAATAAGAATCTCATAAGATTATTCACTAAATATCCAGGTTTCAACAATGAAAACTTCAACTTGAATGAGAAAAGAAAGTCAATATATGCCAAAACCAAGTTATCACAGATATTTAATTATCTGATTAAAAGCAGCCACAGTAAAAAAAAAAAAAAATCAACAAAGAATTACAAGAAAATATGGTTGAAACAAAAAGCCCAGAAATTATTAGTAAAGAAATAGAATATATATAGAACAACAAAATGGAAATTTTTGACTGGAAAAATACAATGACTGAAATGAAAAACTCAATGGATAAATTTAGAAAGAATGAAGGTAACCAAGGAAAGAATCAATGAACTTGATGACAGAGGAATGAATATTGCCCATTTTAGCAACATAGGCAAAATACACTTTAAAAATGAAGAGATGATCAAGGACTCATACAGAAATACAGGATCACCATATCATTAGAATTCATGTCATGAAAGGAGAAGAGGATGTAGTGGGAGCTAAAAATTTACTCAAAAAAATAATCACCTGAAATTCTCAAAATCCAGTAAAAGACACAAACGTGCAGATCTAACAAGCTGAGCAAACTCCAAACAGGATAAATGAGAAATTTACACCAAGGCACATCTAATCAAACTTATAAAAATAAAGAGAGAAAAAATTCAAATCAATAAGAGACAAATGACAATTTACTTGGCAGGGGGAGAACGCCAAGTATAGCCCATTTATCATTAGGAACAATGGATGTGAAAAGAAATTGATATGAGATTTTCAAGAGTTAAAAGAAAAGAACTGTTGACCAGCAAAAATATCCTGCAGAAATGAAGGATAAAAGCAAGACATTTCAGATGAAGGAAAATCAAGAGAATTTGATACTAACAGGCCTACTCTAAAGGAGTAGCTAAAGGAGGTCCTTGAAATGAAACTGAAGTGGCAAAAGAAGGGATATTAAAATATCAGGAAACAAGAAATAAGATAAAAACATGGGCATAAACAATGGCCTTTCCTTCCCTTCTCGAATTTTCTAAAGTATGTTTAACAGTTGAAGCAAATATTATAACAATATCTAAATGTGGCTCTCTATGTAGGAATAGGGTATATATTGAAAAAGCAGGGAATGTAGAGAGACTTAAAAAGGAAATAAGGTCTCTATTCTTCTCTTTGAAGTGGTGAAATGTTGACAATGGCACATGGTGATAGAACTGAATGAAACTGGAAATGTGTACAACATGTAAAACTCTGTGTAATGCAGCTAAAGCAGTGGTGGGAAGGAAATTAATAGCACACAATGCATATATTAGAAAAGAGCCAAATATCAAACAAATAATAATAATAAATTAGAAAAATAAACAGTAAAATCAACCCAAAGCAAGCAGAAGGAAGGTAATAATAAAAATAAGAGCAGACATCTAGTATAAAAGCAAAGTATTGTATGTAAGAATCTTAGAAGTCACTATTCCATCTGACAATAAGTACAAAGCTGGAAAAAAACTGATAAATAAGCAACTATTCTTAAATATGTAAGGAGAAGGTCACAGGGAAAATCATTTCCCCAAGTTGAAGAGACCAATAGGAAAATATCAATAACCACAACTTACTGAAATAGAAATCTACAGGTAGAAACTTGGCCAGAATCAGTGCCTGGTTAGCAAAACCTGAATTGTAATTGAAAAGTTGCTGAAGACTCAGTGTGGAAGTCTGAGAAATAATTTTTAAAACTCCATGGGATCCTAGCCATGGGGGTGGGTAGTGCATTTTTGTGATTTTATCTCCTGGAGATCTAGCACATTCTCACAATGAATATTGGAGAGAGATCCCTTCATACATCCAGCAGGGTGAGAAGAGAAGAAAAAATTCTGAAATACCCCTTAATTAAAAAAAAAAAAAACAAAAAACAAAAAACTTTCACTTAAAGTTGCATAATTGCAACTCCTAACCATATCTCCAAAATACCTTTAGAATCAGCACCAAGATTAGGATTTAATTAAACAAATGTATACTATAGCCTAGCCAATTTGACAAATAAGACTAACCATTACACATTGAGTTATTTATATATTCTGAATATCTGACCCTTATTAGATTTATACTTTGCTAATATTTTCTCCTATTCTGTGATTTGTCTTTTCACTCCCTTGAGACTGTCCTTTCATGTACACAGGTTTTTTATATTTATGAGACTCAATTTATCCATTGTTTCTTTTGTCACTTATGTTTGGTATCATAATTGAGAATTCCTTGCCAAAGTAAGGTCATGAAGATTTATCTTTATGTTTTCTTCTAAATTTTTGTATAGTTTTACCTCTTAAATTTAAATCTTTCCTGCATTTTGAGTTAATTTTTATATATGGTGCAAGGTAAATGTTCAACTTCATTCTTTGGCATATGGATACACAATTTCTGCATCATCTATTGAAAACATAGTTTTAACCAGATGGTAAAATGGCACTCTGGTCTGGCACTCTTAAAAGAAGTCAATTGGCCTTCAATATATTCAATTCGGGATTATTAATTCTATCCCACTAACCTATGTCTCTATGTGAATACTACACTATTTTGAATACTGGAGCCTAAGAATGGGTTCTTTAACATTTTCTTATTCAAAATTATATTGGCTATTTGTAATCAATGGTACTTTTATATAATTTTGGGGTCAGTTTTTGCATTTTTTGAACAAGGCTTATTGAGATTTTGATAGCTATTCCCTTAAATCTATAGATTGCTTTAGAGAATGTTGCAATATTATTAATGTTAAGTATTCCAATCCATGAACATGGTGTGTGTTTCCTTTTTTCTAGGTCTTCTTGAATTTAGTTCAGGAATGTTCTACATATTTCAAATAATAAATATAGAAACTGCTTAGTTAAGTGTATTGGCTATTTTATACTTTTTGATGTGTATGCACAGAAAATTGTTTTGTTTTTCTCCCCTCAGTTTATGAGAGTTCTGATTGACCAACAAAAATTGTATATATTTATTTTGTGCAACATAATGATTTGCTATACGTATAATTGTGAGATGATCACCAAAATAAAACTAATAACATAAAAACCACCTCAAAAAGTTGCCTTGTGAGGCACTTAAGATCAATTCTCTTGGCAAATTTCAAATATGCAATACAGTATTACTAACTGTAGTCACTACATTATACAGTGATCTCCAGAATTCATTCATCTTTTAACTTATGATCAACATCTCCTCATGCCCCCCACCCTTCAGCTTCTGGTAATCGTTGTTCTACTCTGTTTTTATACATTTGACTTCTTCAGAGTCCAAATATGTATAATAAATACAATATTTTTATTTTTATTCTTGGCTTATATCACTTAGAATATTATCCTTAAAATTAACCCATGTGGTCACAATGGCAGGACTACCTTCTTTTTTGAAGTGAAACAACATCCATTGTATAAATGTATACACACAACATTTTTATTTATTTATCCATCAATAGGCATTTAGGGTATTTCTATATCTTTGCTATTGTAAGCAATGCTGTAGTGAACACAAGAGTGCAGAATCTCTTCAAGATAATGATTTTATTTCCTTTAGATTATATATCCTAGAGTGAAATTAATGATAATATGGTAGTCCCATTTTAATTTTTGGGGAACCTCCAAGTTGGTTTCCATAAAGGCTGTACCAATTTACACAATTTGCATTCCCACCAACAATGTACAAATGTTCCTGATTCCTTGACAACAATTGTTATATTTTGGAATTTTGATAAAATCATCCTAAGGAAGTAAATAAATGAATATAAATAAAAATTTTAAATGGTCCAATTTTGTTCTTTCATATGTGGATATCCAGTATTACCAACATCATATATTTAAGAGGCTACCCATTTCCTATTATGTATTCTTTGTACCTTTGGTGAAGATTAGTTGATTATTTCTGGGATTTTTATTCTGTTTCATTGCTCTGTGTGTCTTTTTTTTAATGCCAATACCATGCTGTTTTTGTTACCAGGATATTTGTGGTATAATTTGCAATCAGGAGGTGTTTTGCCTCCTGGTTTGTACTTCTTTCTTTGATTGTTTTAGATACTCAGGATCTTCGGTGGTTCCATATGAATTTTAAGATAGTCTTTTCTATTTCTGTGTAAAACACCACTAGAATTTTCAAAGAGATTGTATTGAAGCTATAGATTGCTTTGGTAATATGGGTATTTTTAATTTTTTTTAGTTGTATATAATACCTTTATTTTGTTTATTTATTTTTATGTGGTGCTGAGGATCGAACCCAGTGTCTCACACAGGCAAGGTGAGCACTATACCACGGAGCCACAAACCCAGCCCCTAATGTGGGTATTTTAACAATATTAAACCTTCCAATTCATGATATTTTCAATTACTTGTGTCTTCTTCCATTTCTTTCATGAATGTTTGGTAGTTTTAAGTGTCCACCTCTTTCACTTCCTTGGCTAAATTTATTCCTAAATAATTTATTATTTTGATCCTATTATAAATGATATTGGATTCTTGCTTTCTTTTTTGGTTAGTTGTGGTTTTTAATTTTTTTTTTTTTTTTTTAGTTTTAGGTAGACACAACATCTTTATTTTTTTTAATTTTTTTTTTATGTGGTTCTGAGGATCGAACCAAGTGTCTCACTCATGCCAGGTGAGCATGCTACCACTTGAGCCACATCCCCAGCCCTGGATAGTTGTTTTTGTTAGTGTATAGAAACACAACGGATTCTTATATGTTAAGTTTGTACCTCGCAATTTTACTGAATTTGTAAATTAATTCTAGCACTTTTTTGTGAAGTCTTTGTGTTTTCCATAGATAAAATCATATAATCTACAGATAGGAACAATTTCACCTCTTACTTTCTAATTTGGGAAATACACCTTGTTTCTTGTTCTTGCCTAATTTCTCAGATTAAGACTTCTACTTCTATATTGAATAGAAAAAGCAGCGGGCGCCTGAGGGAACAAGAGCTGCCCCATTGCCCGATAGTAAAGGTCAAATATACAATACAATCAATCCAGCATCACAGCAATTATATACAGCTTAACTCAAATCATTATCTCAATGATTCCCTGGCTTCACCTTTCAAACATTTCCTCTGGCAAATGGCAGGCATCGTTCTGACTGGGCTGTGGCTTCAACATCCTCTATGTTGTCTTCATTTTCTTGATAGCATCCTTTGAAGCACAGAAGACTCTATTTGGAAGAACTGTAATTTATTTTTTTCTTTTCTTTTGTCCACACAAAAATCTGTGTATGACTGTTCATTCCCAGCATCATTATTTATAATATCCTAAAGCTACAAACAATCTTTTGGTGTCATATCTAATAAACCATTGTCTCATCCAGGGTCAAGACATTTTACATCTCTGTTGTCTTCTAAATTTTGATCTTTGATCAACTTTGAGTTAATTTTTGTTTGTAGTATGAGATTGAAATCCAAATTCAGTCTTTCACATGTGGGTGCCCATTTGTGTAAGGACAATTTGTTCAAAAGACTATACATTTCCCATTGAGTGGTCTTGTTGCCCTTGTTTCCAATCTTGTTTTACATGTATGAGTTTTTCTCTAGGTTCTCAATTCTATTCTATGCCCAGGGTTTGCAGCAGTTTTATACATTCTTTGGGGAAGGCAGGGACTTCAAATACATCATAGTATCTCTTAGCAAATCATCACACACCGCGGGAAAATCAAATAACAACTCTAAAATATGATTAGCACATTCACGGGTGGGAACAAATTGGGTAGGGGTGATTGGTCAATACAAAAGGGGTATTCATTTGAACTGATTGGTTTAAGCCAGGGGGGGTGTACATGCTAAACTACATGGTTTCCCAACATGTTATCAACCACCATAAACTACTGGGGGGTCATCTGGCATCACAGGTATTTCTCTGTCTCATGCTCATTGGTAGCTGCTAGGGGGTTTCTATGGATCCCCACCTAGCCTGACTGAGTCAGGGACACCTGGCACAGCAGATCTCTCCTGTTATTTGTAGATAAACAACTTAGCAGGGTGGGAATGTGCCTAGGAGTGCTCTGTGGGTTTTTCCAAGGACAAAGGTGATGTCCCTTCCTTGGACAGGCTTTGCTCTGAGGTAGAGGCTGGTTTTTCACCATACAAAATAATGGCATGTCTTTCCACTTATTTAGGTCCTGTTTAATTCCATTTGAATTTTGTAGTATTTCGTCTTTTTATTCTGAAGTGTTTTTTTATGTTATTGTAAATAGAACTGGCTTCATACCTGCTTCCCTCTTCCTTCCCTCCCCTCCTCCCTCCTCTTCCCTCTCTTTCTCTTTTTCTCCTCCTTCTTTTCTTCCTCTCTCCCTCCCCTCTCATCTTCCTCCCCACCTATGTGGTCTCTCTGTGTTGCCCAGGCTGCCTTGATCAAACTCTTGGTCTCAAGTCATCCGCCTTCCTTGGCCTCCAAAAGTGTTGGGAATAGAAGTACTTGCTACCTCAGCTGGCTATTAGAATTGTTCTGTTAATCTCATTTTTGGATTGTTATACCAAATGTATAGAGAAAAATAATAATAATAATCTTGTATCCTGCAACCTCACTAAACTAGTCTACTTGTTGTAGTAGTTATGTTTTGTGGCTTTCATGGGATTTGTTGAGTTACTTTCAGTCTTTGTAGAAGTTTGTCCAATTTGTCATCTAGGTTTTCTCACTTGTTAGCATGCAGCTGTTTGATAGATATTCATATAATTGCTTTCATTTCTGTAAGGCTGCTGGTAATGTATTCTT